>NC_047661.1:109646771-109900316 GCF_011762505.2 Arvicanthis niloticus | reverse complement strand
CAGTAGTTTCTCTGAAGGAAAAGTCCACGACTCTCCAAATCTTAAAACACATTTTTCTAAAGCCAATAACGCACGGCTTATTGTGCCAAGTTCAGCTACCCGCTTGGGATGGACCTTGGCCTGTTTAGACCACAGCTTCAGCAGCTTTGCTCTGAAGTTGCTTCCAAAGAGCAGGGGATGCTCTCTTTCGGCTCTCACCTTCGCCAGTTGTCTGGGTGGGCTTCTGCCCTAACAGCTCCTTTCTTATTTTTCTGGTGCAAAGGAGACACTTCTCTAGGAAACAGAAGAGTACATTACACTGTTTTCAAAGATGTATTTTTACTTTATGTGTATGAGTGTTTTGCCTGTATGTTTGTATGTGCACCACGTACATGCCTGGTGCCTGAGGAGGCCAGAAGAGGTCATCCAGTAACCTGAAGCTGAGGTTATGGATGGTTATGACCCATCATATGGGTGCTGGGGACTAAACCTCAGTGCTCTGTGAGAGCACCTGTGCTCTTTACCACTGAGCCAGCTCCCCAGTCCCCAGGTCATTACTTCTTAATATATTTTATGTAAATACTCAAGACATGGGAAAAAATACAGACAAGGTTCTTTGCCAAAATCTCGCTTTGCCTCTAGCCTGGTTACTAAAGGAATCCTTGTTCTTCACTGAAGCCTCTTGAGCTGGCACCTCCACTGTATTGTCTCAGCACTGCTGTCTTCCAGGCCCCTACTGTTAAACCTGCTTTATCCTATTCAACACTGTTTCTAGTTCCCTTCTTCTCTTGCTTGCTTACAGAAATCTTTTTTAAATGTCTACATAATCCCAAAACATCTAATTCAATATAAAATCCAAAGCTTCCCCGTAGTTTATAAAGGTTTGCATATTCCATACCCTAGATACTTCTTGGTCTTCTTTTGTGCCAGCCTTCTCTTTACTGCCTGTATTCCCCTGGATAATTTATATCCCCACGTCCTTCATCCAAATCCTGTATGTCATCAGACAGGCTCTTTCAGGTCACTGTATATGCAGCAAGTCTCTACCTATCCTGTGTTCTTTAATTTTTCTCCATGATATGTGTGTTTGGTCTTGTATATCCAGTAGATTCACTCGATGTGTGACCTCTGTCACCAGGAACTGTTATAGCAGCCTTTACAACAGTGCTAGCTTAGCAAATGTCTGTTGAATTACTGGATTGAATTTCTCTTAGTCTTCTAATGTTTGTCCTAGTGGGAGTGCTTAGCTGCTGTGATGAGAAATCATGACAACAGCAACTTGGGAGGAGGGGGCTTATTTGCCTTACACTTCCACAGTGCTATTCATCACTGAGGGAGGCAGGAACTCAAACAGGGTGAGAACCTGGAGGCAGCTGATGCAGAGGCCACAGGGGTGCTGCTTACTGGCTCACTTACTATGGCCAGGCCAGCCTGCTTTCTTATAGAACCAGGGCCACCTGCCCGGGGATGGCTCTATTCACCATGGGCTGCCTGCCCCCGAGCCCCCACATATCAACGACTAGTTAAGAAAATGCCCTCCGGGCTTGTGTATAGCCCAGTCTTATGGAGGCAGTTTCTCAGCTGAGGTTCCCTCCTCTCAGAAGACTTAAGCTTGTGCCAAGTTGACATAAAACTGTCCAGCACAACTGTGTAAAGAAATGAGCCTTTCCCTCTTCCAAAAAGTCTCTTAACTTTATAATTGATGTTCTTTCCTCATGAAACATTACTTGTAAGTTTTCAATTATACAAGTTAGTAAAGAAGTAGTGCTTTTATGGGTTGTATAAATCGGTAAGTTATTTATAGTTTCACTTCTTAGTATTAATCCAATCTGTCTTTTCTCACTGCTTGGTTCTGAAACCTTAAAAGGCAATCACTTAGTCCTGTATACTAACTTACAGTTGTTGCCTTTTATTATAAATGAAAATACAATCTTTTAAAAATGTCATTAATTTATTAATTTTAAAATTTTCATCATAATATTGATTTTCTTTTCCTACATAATACTTATTTTGTATTGACTATGAAGGGAGAAAGTTCAGCCTTTTTTTCTTTACTTGAAAGTGAAAACTAATCACAGGATTGTGAGATTAAAATCATGGAAGCTGACAGAAATGTTTGACTAACTGCCATGTTTCTGGTGTTTTATCTTCTATTTATTTGGATTCTCTGTAAAAATAAAGAACCAGAAGTATATAATACCTCAAATCTCATTTTAGAAGTTCCTTAGCAGTCACAAAAATAAAGAGATTGCTATGCCTATTCTGTGTGTTTGTAGATGTGTGGGTGTGCATACAAATGCCTTCATGCTCTCATGCTAGATCTATAACATTTGATGACAGATTTTAAAGATTGTAAGGTATTTTTGTCATTGTATTTTCACTATATATCCAGAAAGGGTAACTGTTAAGCCTTATATTATCATAAATACACTTCTCAAGTGCAACCTATTTTTTTGTCATTTTTAATTGGTTACTTTATTTATTTACATTCCAAATGTTATACCCTTCCCGGTTTCCCCTCTGTAAATCCCCTGTACATCCCCTTCCCTCCTGCTTCTATGAGGGAGCTCACCCACTCATCCACCCACTCCTGCCTTACCTCCCTAGCTATACCACTCCTGGACATATACCCGAAAGATACTCCAACATATAACAAGGACACATGTTCCACTATGTCCATAGCAGCCTTATTTATAATAGCCAAAAGCTGGAAACAGCCCAGATGTCCCTCAACAGAAGGATGGATACAGAAAATGTGGTACATTTACACAGTGGAGTACTACTCAGCTATTAAAAACAATGACTTATTTGCAGGCAGCCTATTTTTGAACATTAAATGTATATTGAATATGGTGAACATTAAAATTTTATATTTTCAGAACATTTTTTAAAATTGCATAAGTATGTAATATCTAAGTCACTAAGGAGAAATACTGACATTCGTAATGTATTTTACTTTTTGTTTTATTTTTTATTGAAAATAAAATTATTTTTATATAATATATTTTGATCACAGTTTCCCTCCCTCATCTCCTCCCAAAACCTCCCTAATTTCATACCCTTCTTATCTTAGAAAACAAACAAGCAAATATGAAAGACAAACAAGGTTAAAACCAAAACAAAGAAAATCAAAAGAAACTGAGAAAGATCCTGAGAGAAACTCAGATACACACACATATAACTCATTTCACACCCATGAAAACTCAAAATTGGAAACAATAATATACAAATAAAAGAACAGTAATGCTAAAGAATGATAAAACAAAACAATATAGACAAAAACCTCAGAATACCTTTGAGTTTATTTTGTGTTGGATATATACTGCTACTCATATGGCCTGCCCTTGTAGTTTGTAAGACTCCCTTGGAGAAACTAATTTTTCATTTGCCAATGGTTGCTAATTGGAGATAGCTTCTTGGTTGGGTTGGAGCTTGTGTCCACTTTCCCGTCTCAGCCCTGGGCTGCCCTCTGGTTGGCGTCTGCTCAGGCCTTGTGCACGCTGCTTCCGTCTCTCTGAGTTCAGGTGTACACTGGTCCTCTTGTGTCTGGAAAACACTGCTTTCTTGGTTATCATCATCTCTGGCTTTTACAATCTTTCCAATTCTGGTTCTGCTAGTTTTCTGCTAAATTCTAAAAGATAGGATTTGTTGAGGACATCCCATTTATGACTGAGTGATTCGAGGTCCCTCATTCTCTACACATTGTCCAGTTGCGGGTCTCTGTGTTAGTTTCCATCTTTGGAGGGGAAAGTTCTCTGATGATGGCTGAGTGATACATTGATATATGGCTACAGTAATCATATTGCCATGCTCCTTTATCAGAACAAACAATAGTATTTGGTTTTTTCCCTAGGCCCATGGCATCTCAAATTCTTGGCTACCTGAGCAGTGTCAGCCATGGGTTGTTCCCACAACTTTTGTGCCACTATTGCTCCAGTGTATCATGTAGACAGGTCACAATGGTAGATCAGGATTTATAGCAGGGTTTGTGTTTACTCTTCTCCTCTGGTAGCGTGAGTACCTTCCAGCACTGTGAACACTAGACATTAGGGATGAAGACTCTAGTGAGACATCAGCTCCCCTTCTCCATGTTCGGTGATATATACTTGTTGCATTTAGCAGTAGGGCTTTGCCATCAGGATTCAACCAATAGCTTTGGGAGTAGCCTGAGATGTTTGGTGATTTCCTTGGGGCACCTCTAGCTAACAAGTCAATTAGATGTAACCATGTCTAATTGAAGCTTTGTCTCCCCCATTATCTGATGATTCCATTTATGTTTCTTTCATTTACATACGTATGAACTTCTACTATAGTGGGTTTCCTTATGACACCTCAGGTGGTCCTTGCCATTAGTTGCCCTCCTCACATTCTCTCCTTTACCCCATTCCCTTCCCCTTCTGTTTGAGTTTTTAACATAGCCTTTATTGCCTGCCTTAGTTATGGTTTTACTGTTGAGAATGGACACCAAGACCAAGACAACTCTTATAAGAATATTTACTTAGGGGTTTCTTACAGGTTCTGAGGTTCAGTCTATTATCATTTAGGCAGGAGCATGGCAGCCTCTAGGCAGGCATGGTACAGGAAGAGCTGAGAGTTCTATATCTTCATCTGAGGGCCACTAGGAGAAGACTGGCTCCCACATGGTTAGGAGGAGAGTCTTAAAGCCAACACCCACAGTGACACACTTTCTCCAACAAGGCCACACTTTGAAGTAGTGCCACTCCTGGGCCAAGCATATTCAAAGCACCACATTGTCCTTAGCAGTAATTAAATACTGAAATCTAACAAGTATAACAATACACTACTATGGTCAAGTTGCTAGCATCATTACTCTTGCCCTTTATGGTCATTGTTAGGTAAAGTTATGAACTCAGGTGTGAGACCTTGACAGGCTGTCTGAAAAGTGAGATACCTACCAAAGGACAGGTAGATAGCTAGCATATCCTGGGTAGATACTGGAAACAAAAGAACAATTCCTGTCCTAAGTAAGACACACCAGTGTGGCATGAATTTTCTCATACTCTTGCTAACAGCATGTAATTTAAAACATATGAATTGGTTCTTTCTGGAATTTTGAATTTGATGTGTTGAATAAGGTTCACTCTTAGTAAGTGACACCGTGGCAGATGAAGTAGATGAGATTACATGCGTTCCCCTAATCAGCCTTATGGTGAAACTCAGTACATTTCTCTTCTCAATGCCTCTCAATACCTTTTTAAAAGATTCGTAAATTTTACATGAATGAGGGTTTTCCTCCATTTATGTATGTCCACTGTGTGCATACCTAGTGCCCAAGGAGGTCAGAAATGGTTACCATGTTACCTGAAACTATAATTAAGGATAATTGTTAGCCCTCATGTGGGTGCTGGGAACTTGGGTCCTCTAAAAGAGTGCTCTTAGAAAAGTCTTATTTTAACAGGAAGGGTGATACGTAGGAGGAGCTAAGGTGGGAGGAGTACCGAGAGGAAGAGAAGAAGGAGAGGAGAAAGAGAGACAAAGAGAGAGAAAAAAAGGGGGGGGACATGGAGGCAGATGTTCACGTGTCTCCACCAGTCAAAGATAGTTGATATATCTAGGTTGGGTATTGGGTTGCACTTCTGATTGAGCATTACCAAACTTACAAAGCCTTTGATTAACATTTTTTAAAAAATTGTATAAAAGCAAAAAGGAAAAGGGGGCATGGGATAGGGGTTTTCTAGGGAGAGGAAATGGGGAAAGGGGATGGCATCTGAAATGTAAATAAAATATATATATATTTTAAAAAATGCTCTTAAACTGAGACATCTCCCTAGTCACTGTCTCTTGATATCTTGAGAGACTAACGTTCCGTAAGTGATTTATAATATCTGAAATTTTTATAGTCATAGCAAAACAAATACTATGTTTAAAGCTTTAAATGTGTGTTTAGAAACATCTTATCAAAAAAACAATAAGTGTCTGAGAATACAGGAGTGGCAGGTAGTGAGCTGGACCATAGAATGATGCCCCTGTGACCTGAATGTATAGAAAGAATGAGCAAGAAAGGATGAAATAGTACAGATTTTACTTAGAAGACTATTGCAGGCCAGTCATGCTGATGAACGCCTGTGATCTAAGCCTTCTGGAGGCTAAGACAGGATTTCAGATGCTGGCTACTTAGTGAGACCTTGTCTCAAAAACAAAAAAAAAAAAAGACTATTGCAATAGTATAAATGATAAATAATAAAGGTGTGGACTGAAACAAATATCATTATCCAATAACAATTCAATCCTGTAATCAAATAAGACTACCAGAAAGGAAAAAAGATTTTATAATGTAAAATAAATAATTTGGGGTTTTGTTCATGTTTCATTAGAAGTGACCAAATGGATGGAGAGAACATAGTTTAAAATGTGCTTTATGGAGCTGGAAAGATGGTGGCATGATTAAGAGCTCTTCTTGATCCTCCATAGGACCAGCATTCATTCCCAGCACCTACATTAAATTCACAACTATCTATAACCTAGGTTCAGGGGATCTGACCTTCTTCTGAACTCCAGACACACGCACACATACACACACACACACACACACACACACACACACACATACACACATACACATACACACACACACATACACACACACACACACACACATACACACACACACACACATACACACACACACACATATACACACACACACACAGAGCATATGTTCACCCAGGCACACATACATACACATAAATAAAAATAAAATGAATCTTTCTGAAAAATCCAACCTGTAAAGTAATAGAAGCAGCATAACATTATGGTCCAAAGAAGACAGCACCCTTTACATTCAATGACACCAATGCTTTTTAACTAAATCAATGCCATTTACACACATTTCAACATACATGACATTTCCTGGGGAGGTGGGGGAAGACTTTAGCTTGTATTTCCTGCTCATTGTGAAATTAAATTATCAAACCACGAAAGAATTAGATTTAATGATTAAACTTAGCCTGGTTTTAAGGGGCTGGAGAGATGGCACAGAGGTTACGAGCACTGACTGCTGTTCCAGAGGTCTTGAGTTCAGTTCCCAGCAACCACATGGTGGCTCACAACCATCTGTAATGGGATCGGATGCCTTCTTCTGGTGTGTCTGAAGATAGTGACAATGTACTCACATATATAAAACAAATAATCTTTTTAAAAAAAGGAATACAGATTAAACATAGTAACAATACGTAGGGGAGGCAATGTAGAATATACAAAAGTAGAAAAGTTTGTAAAGAAAATAAGCCTATTATATAGCAAGCATATTAACAGCTCTGTGTATACTTAGGCCTTACTCAGATATTTTGATGATACAGATTTATGATCCCATATGTGGTACTATATTAGCATAGGGCCTGGACTGTCAGCATCAGGATCCTGGCTTCATTATCCTAATTGTAAGTAATGTTAACTATCTTCATTACACTCATACCTCTCAAAAGCTTGGTGAGCTGTTGAGAAAGAAGGATGCAGTAGACAGTACAGCGTGTTCAACACAGTATGATCAATTACCTAATCCTATTACCAGTGCCAGCAAACAAGAATACCCGCTTCATGGCTGTATAGTATGTGCATTAATGTTGTATATGATATAGATCATTATAATGGCTTCTCACAACATCCCACGATCTCTTCCATCCAGAGTCTTGTATCTGTACCTCCTGTAGTGGTTTAAATGAATATGGCCCCCACAGACTCATGTGCTTGAATGCTTGGCCCATAGGGAGTGGCACTGTTAGGAGGTGTGGCCTTGTTGGAGTAGGTGTGCCCTTGTTGGAGGTAGTGTGTCACCATAGGGACAGATTTTGAGGTCCCAGATGTTCAAGCTCCACCCAGTGTGGAACGCAGTTCCTTTCTGCTGTCTGCAGATCAAGATGTCGAACTCTCAGCTCCTTCTCCAGCATCATGTCTGCCTGGAGGCTGCCATGCTTCCCACCATGATGATAATGAACTAAACTTCTGAAATCAAACCCCAATTAAATGTTTTTCTTTATAATAGTTACCTTGGTCATGGTGTCTCATCACAGCCATAAAACCCAAACTAAGATACTTCCCAGTATATGTAGGTCAACTTTCTTATTCCCTGATTCTGACTTCTTCATAGTATTCAGAACTCAGTTTTGTTACTTATTCATTGAGAGCTTCCCCAACTACCTAATCTCAATTACTTCATGATACTTTTTCAGACAAACAGACAAAAAGGAACCACTGGACTCTGAGAACGTTAACACTCTGTATTTGGGATTACCAGGATACCATTTCATCTAATTATGTCTAACTAGGAGTTGGAAGCTAAGAAAGAATTATTTACCTTCAAAAAGTTAAAATAATTTCCTGTTATTAACTTGAGTTTCTAAAATGAAAAATGAGCAACTATTTTCCAAAGTTAACGTTTTAATTCTAAAAGTTTTGGTCTTGTGAACAACTGGAAATATATTGTGGTTTTAACTTAAAAGAATAAAAATATCACAGGTAAGTGATATTTGATGTAAGAACTCTGAAAAGAAATGAAAATGTATGTGTTCAGTTAACTCTGGGTTATTCTTGGAGTAATAATGGCAAAATTAAGCTTTTAAGTTTTCCATTAGTCACTTTACACACTTCTATAAACAAAGTGAACCTTTGACTTCCAAATATGATGCCTGTACTTTGTTCAGCTGTTCCGGTCTTACGCACTATACCTAAACATTCTTACTGTCAGCCTTTTAATGGACCGCGGAGAGTTGGATCTGGAAAGGTGAGGGTGCATGCTATTTTTAGTCTGCATCTGCGATACTGTACCATTGAAGGAAGATCTTCTCAATCTGTTTTCATTTCTTTCTTCCTAAATAATCCGATTTTGCCACAGATTGATGGCTCAACCTCTTGTGCCATTTTCTATAAAATCCAAAAGGTTACTAAAGTCCCACAGTGGAGAAATGGCTTTTTGGAAATGGTGACACTCCAAGGTCAATTTATTAAATATGATTTATGAGACCTCTAATGCCTTATTCCAAAATTGACTTTCACAATATAAACTGAGCCTTTTTTTTTACTGTTAAGCCTGCTACATGAATTTTCACTTAGAACGAAAACTGAAATAAAATATATTTTATGACTGATTCTGAAGAATTAAATTTCTCCCTAATAGGTAATTTCTATGGAAAACACACCTCGTTTTCTTGAGCTCTAGCACATGAGGTAATGATGGCACTGAGCTCTAACGGTCGCTCATCTACTTAAGGAGTAACGTGTCATGTTGGGAAGAAACTGATACTAGCAGTCCTCCCTTGAGTCCCAGCCTGCGACTGTAAGCAGCTGGTAATTGTCTGGAAATGTGCATTGTCCTCGCTTGTAAACTACAGAAACTGTCCTTTACTCAGCAGCCTGAGAGTCTCCAGGTAACGCTGTAATAAATGTGCAGGTGCTCCCTAGATTACAGAGACCTAGCAGCAGAAAGTGTTCTAAAACATTTTAGATGCTTAGCAGATATGTGCATGTCATTAAATCTGTTTTACATATGTTGTACAACGTTGTTAACAAAGTCCATTTCATAAGCTCTTCTGGGTTCTCCTACAGTAAGTAAACTATACTAATGCAAACAAGCTATCTGTAGTAAAGGCCACTAAGGTAGAAACCGTGTATTATCATGCTTGTATCCCTAGCATTTTCTGGAGCAGTTGTTTGTACAGGCCATGTTGGTTGCCTGACCTGTGTGTTGTGTGGTTTATTCATTTAGGAAGTATAGGGCAGCCTCTTAAGATTATGAATTTCCGTCTCTGTCTTTTGTGGTAATAATCGTCAAGTACTCTAATCTTATATGCAGTGAAATTATACTAGTGAAGATCATGTGATCCAACCATGGTCACATGACACTACGGTTAATGATCTCATAGAGTGAACCATAGGGTGTGCGGGTGGACATAGAGGTACGAGACAGTTACTAAGCACCCACTACTGAAGAATATGGTCACTGGGATCTATGTGTCCAGGAAGATTAGTGATGTCAGCCTGCAAAACACTTCTTAGCCCAAAGGACCGCTTACAGTGACTAGTGGGCATGTAGTAGGTTACTGCTCCAGGGAAAGCAACCTTAGCTACTCTAAGAAGAGACCTGGGCTTCACTCTAAGCCCTATTCAGCACGATAAAAGAATTTCTTAACACTCTTAATCAGGCCTCTTGGGGAAAAGTTGAAATTCATGATTGTCTTCCCTTTGATCTATAATCAAAGGTGCTCTGTTCTTCAGTTGATTCACCAGCTTTCTAGAAGGGTGCTAAGGACAGAGATGTGGAGTAAATTTGCTTTTGCTTTCCTGATTTTGTAGTTTCTCAAGTAGGTGTGTTTTTAAAGCCACTAAACTATTAATTTTCAGTCTTTTTCTTTAGAATAGTTTTATTTTTAAGTTGATACAATGTGATTGTTTTCTGTAGCTTAGAGAAATGCTTTGAAAACAAAACAAGAAAAAAGTCTTCAGTAAAGTTTAATGTGTTTAACCCAACCATTTTCTGAACGTTTTTATATAAGCAAGTTTTTTTTTCTTTTTTTATTAGATATTATATTTACATTTCAGATTTTATCCCCTTACCCCATTCCCACCACCACCCAGGAACCCCCATCCCCCCTTCTGCTTCTGTGAGGATATGTTCCTACCTACCCCCCCACTCCCACCTCCCCACCCTCAAATTCCCCCCTACTCAGTGTTCAGCCTTCATGGGACTAAAGATCTCTCCCACCTATGCCCAACAAGGCCATCCTCCCCTACATATACAGATGGAGTCATGGGTCCCTCCCTATGTGCTCCCAGGCTGGTGGTTTAGACCCTGGGGAGCTCTGTTGGTTGGTATTGTTGCTCTCCTCATGAGGCCACAAACCCTTTCAGCTCCTTCAGTCTTCTCTCTAACTCCTCCATTGGGAACCCCTTGATCAGATCAATGGTTAGCTGTGAGCATCTGCCTCTGAATATGTCAGACTCTGGCAGGCCTCTAAGGAGACAGCTATATCAGGCTCTTGTCAGCATGCACTTCCTGACATCCACATCAGTGTCTACCTTTGGTGACTGCACATGGGATGGATACCCAGGTGGAATGGTCTCCAGACGGCCCCTCCTTCAGTCTCTGTCACACACTTTGTCTCCATATTTGCTCCCTTGAGTATTTTGTTACTCCTTCTAAGTAAAACCGAGGCATCCACACTTGGTCTTCCTTTTCATGAGCTTCATGTGGTTTGTGAGTTGAATCTTGGGTATTACAAACTTCTGGGCTAATATCCACTTATCAGTGAGTACATACCATGTGTATTCTTTTGTGACTGGGTTATCTCACCCAGGATGATATTTCCTAGTTCCATCCATTTATCTAAGAATTTCTCGAATTCCTTATTTTTAATAGCCGAGTAATATTCCATTGTGTAAATGTACCACATTTTTGTATCCATTCCTCTGTTGAAGGACATCTGGGTTCTTTCAAGCTTCTGGCTATTATAAATAAGGCTGCTGTGAACATAGTGGAGCATATGTCCTTGTTATATGCTGGAGCATCTTCTGAGTATATGCCCAGGAGTGGTATAGCTGGGTCCTCAGGTAATGCTATGTCCAATTTTCTGAGGAACCACCAGACAGATTTCCAGAGTGGTTGTACCAGCTTGCAATCCCACCAACAATGGAGGAGTGTTCCTCTTTCTCCACATCCTCGCCAGCATCTACTATCACCTGAGTTTTTGATCTTAGCCATTCTGACTGGTGTAAGGTGGTATCTCAGGGTTGTTTTGATTTGCATTTCCCTGGTGACTAGGGATGTTGAGCATTTCTTAAGGTGCTTCTCGGCCATTCGTGTTTCCTCAGTTGAGAATTCTTTGTTTAGCTCTGTACCCCGTTTTTAATAGGGTTATTGTGTTGTCTGGAGTCTAATTCCTTGAGTTCTTTGTATATATTGGATATTAGCCCTCTATTGGATGTAGGATTGGTAATGATCTTTTCCCAATTTGTTGGTTGCCATTTTGTCCTATTGACAGTGTCCTTCCTTCACCTGTTTGGTTGTGTTCTCTTGTAATTCTTTAAGGAATTTTTGTGTTTCCTCTCCTCAAATTCTTTGAGAGTGTTATTTATGCCCTTCTTAAAGTTCTCTATCATCATCATTAGAAGTGATTTTAAATCTGAATCTTGCTTTCCTAGTGGTATGGGGCATTCAGGACTTTCTTGTGTGGGAGAACTAGGTTCTAATGATGCCAAGTACCCTGGGTTGCTGATGCTTATGTTCTTGCGCTTGCCTTTCGCCATCTGGATCTCCTTAGTGCTACCTGCCTTGTCTCTAACTGGAGCCTGTCTTTCCTATTATATTGGTTGATTCAGAACTGTGTGGAGTGGGTGTTACTACTGGGGTTAGAGCTGAGGCCCAAGATCTGCTCAGTGCTCAGGCGCAGACAGGAAGGAAACAGTGCTCCAGGCCAGGAGTGACTTCCTGGTTCATAGTGGGTCCCAGTTACTCCCTGTTTGGGGCATGTATTGGTGTCTTCTTACCTAAGATACTGCCCAGGTTAGAGCTCCTGGGAGGCCCACTTCCTCTGGGTTCTGTGAAATTGGGGGCAGGGGGGATCTGCTCAGTGCTCAGGCCCAGACCAGAAGGAACCAGTGCTCTGCTATAAGCAAGTTGTAACATCCAGGGTACATTGGTGCTTCAAATCAAGAAAGAAAACCTTGAAAACGGCCCAAACCCCAGCAGGCTTCCAGGCACAGTGTAAGCCCTTCACCATGTGTTGGGTTTTTTTTTTAAAACAAGTGTTTTCTTTGACCTAAAAACCTTGTTTTCCTCACTCTGCAACAAGGCAATTACATTGTCTGAATAATCAAATACATCCTAATGTGAATAAGACAAAGATCCCATTACAGAAGAGTCATAACATCATGTGTATTCAAATGCCCTCTGCTTGGATTCTTTTTCCACTGCAGTAGCAGGACTGTCATTTGTATTGAAGCTAAAAGTAGATTAAAATTTTATATTTTTTAGATACAAGAACACTGAATAAAAAATACAAAGTAGAATTTGATTTTTAAATTAATACCTTGTGGAATATACTTGAGATCTTGTTCATGTTTCCAAAGCTTAGTAATATTTATAAATCTGGAATGAGAAGAGGAATGTTCTATTGGAGGTACTTTTTAAAGTATGTAGGGACCTGGCTGCTGTAATTTTAGCTCAACCTTTGTGAATACTGTGTGTACCTAGTAGTCCCTCCACTTGAACACAAATCTGAAAAGCACTTTGTCCTCACCCTTCAATTTGGCATAGACGTCTTTATTTGGAAAGACAGTCTTATGAAGGCAAATCTTTATAAGAGCTTGATTTTGAAACACACATAGGGAGTTAGGCCAGTCTAAGGTTTTCCTAGAAGCACTTTATATGATTCACAGCTAGACACTCTATTTATTGATTTTTTTTCCTTTTCAGTCAAGTAATTTTTACCAAAAAAAAAAAAAAAAAAAAAAAAAAAATTCCTTTTGACTTTCTCTTATGAACGTCCACAAATAGGGCAAGGACAGAAGTATCTGTGTTCACTCTGCTTCACTGTGGACACGCAGCAGCAGCAGTAGCATCTGGGACTCTAGCCCTCAGACCATGCTCAAAGTAGAATTAATTGTGTTTTGTCTTCTGATTCTGCCATTTTCCTTCTCCTTGATTTTTATTTTAATTGTGTGTGTGCATGTGTGTTTCCTGAGGTGCGCTGGAGAGCATAGGGCAGCATGGAAGAGTTGGTTTCCTCCTTCCACCACTGGGTCTCAAGATCAAACTCAGGCCACTGTCAGGCCTGGAGGCCAGCACCTTTACCCACCAACCTTCATAGCCCATATTCTACTCTTATTCCAAATTGAACCAAATTGGGATTGTTAACAGGACAGACAGTAGTATGATGCATCACATACAATGAATCGTTAATGGCAGAAGCTACATAACAGGCATAAAGTCTGCCATGGCTTTGATGTTTTGTAGCCGGTATTACTAATGGGAGATCATAGGTCACTAGGTTACTGTTCCAAGATGGATGTGCTGGTCTCCTGGTAAGTTCTAAAAAGGAAAAGTTGTTATACAAGTCTGAGCATGGGACAGCAGGCTGGTTAAGCTAGGAAAGATGCTTGTTGCCAAGACTGATGACCTAAGGTCTATTCCTAAGACCCACATCATAAAGTAAGAGAACTGACTCCCAAGCAAGTTGTCTTCTGACCCCTTCACACATTCCATGGCATAAGCATACAGATGCATACAGTAAACCAATCAGTTAATAAATGAGTTATTTATTAACTTAAGAAGCCAGCCCAACCCTGATATCTGAGTCTGGAGCATTCTGCCTCAGCTGCTATGTTCTGTTCTTCTGTCATTTGCTGTGGTCCTCCTTCACAATAGCAAGTATGTCATGGTTGGACTCTGAGCCTCTAACGTGATAAATGAACCACCTTTCCCTCATAAGTAAGCCTGTCCTGGGTATTTTGTTGCAATAATGAAAACTAATGCAAAAGTGTTCACTGCTAAATTGTTTCAGGTGTGCTGTGTGTTTGAAAGTTGTCATGATAAAGCTTGGGCGCTTTTCATGAAGGGTAATACTGCAAGAGTGGTTATTTATTGTATGTATAAATGTTTATAATTATGTTATTAGAGGGAAATAATTATTCTTTTAAAATAAAAAGCCACATTAAACTCTCCTTACAAATGATGTCACTAGATAGTCAAACTCTTAATGTTTGAGATTTAAGTTAGACATGGTAAATAATCGAGAATGTGTAAAAATTCAGCTGCCTGATTATAATCATATTGTCAAAATAGAACCCAGGTTATTGAAATCATGTTGTATGTATTATCAGTGGAATACTATGTGCCATTAAACTCTATGCTTAGAGATAAATGCCCTGACATCAAAAGATGTTGTGTGTGTGTGTGTGTGTGTGTGTGTGTGTGTGTGTGTGTGTATGTGTGTGTGTGTGTGTGTGTGTGTGTGTGTGCATATATAGCTAAGGATTTGAGATGTGTCTAAATGCATGTAAATGTTACTTTTGAAGTTGAAGATTATAATTTTCTTTTTTTCTAATAAAATTTTCCTAATTTTAAATGTTGATTTAGTAACACAAGAAAGAAGTAAAATAGGAGAAAAAAAAAAGAAAAGAGAAAGAGATTCTATCTTTTTCTGTTAAAGTAGAACAGGAAAATCTCAATATCAGTACATATTTTTTACCACACTAATGGAATGTGTTTTATGCATAAAACAAACAACAATGCCATTCATCTTCTAAGGATGTTTTGGGACTGCCACAGTAGGCTTTGAAAGAAAGGTTACACTGTTCTAACACTGCTGGCCCCGTACTTGGAAATGCCCATCTTTAGTTCCTAATTGCATTAACTTTTGATGTATGACTCATGAGGGAAGGAAACTTTGATGTGAAATAAGAAAATCCATTTTTCCTCTCAATACAATAACCACTGATGTAGTGCAGACTGTGTGACACCTATGTTCCCTGGTTTCTCAGGGTCCCACCAAAAGAAATTAGAGTTCAAGGATATACAAATAATTAAAATGTTCTTATAACTTTATAAGGAAGTTTAAGCAGTGTTGAAGTTGGTAGTCTTTACAGTATATCCCTGAGAGAAATGAAGGACTAAAGTTTCTTCATGGATTCAAATTGATTAAACCCTTTATGATTCTGAATTTAATGTTTCAAATATTACTTGTATTCTCTAAAAGAATCTTGTCTTCATTGAAGGACAAGTTGGATAGCATTAGTTGCTGTTTGGTTGCAATGATAAAATTCCAGGACCAGAAACAATTTAGTTTTGCTTTTGGTTCCAGAGGGAATGTGCACTCTGGCTTGGAAAGCATACAACAGGAACAGGAAGCAGATTGGTCACAGCATCACCACCATACAGGAGGCAGAGAGAGAGATGATGGGAAGTAGAGTAGTGTGTAAACACTAAAGTTTTCCCTGCCTCCCAGTGATACACTTCTTCCCACAAGGCTCCCCTCCTAAATGTACTATAACATCTCTAAATGCCTATAGCAACTGGGGTCAAGTATCCAAGTACTTATTATTAAAAGAATATCATCACAGCTAAAGCTAATCTCTGAGTTCTACATCACTAGCTCTCTCACAGTAATTACATGAAATCTGTAGTTCCCTCTTTCATGTGTGTGTATGTATACACGCACATATGACACTCCTGTCTGTCCTAACAGTACGCCCATTCTCACGGTCTCATTGGTCCCTCATGACCTTAACTGTTTTCTTCATCCCTTATCTTCCCCAGGTAAAATGTCCACTGACCGAGCTTTGAGGAAGCAGCAACAGTTAAACAACCTTGCCTATCTGGTGATAAATCAAGCCAAACCTGGAGACAGAATTGTGGATTTCTGCAGTGGTGGGGTATCGTATGTCTCCTCTTGTCCTTTAGCCTTTCCAAGATCATGAGACCTTGCTACATCTTTCAAGGTCATGATTTTATTTGGCAAGGTCATTGTCTAACAATGAACAAAAGCTGTGGAACCAACGTTAACTGTTTTGTCTTACTTTCAGGGCCATGTTGGAATTGTTCTTGCCCATATGCTGCCCTCATGCCAGGTAAGGTTAATAATGCAGGAAACGGACAGTTTAGCTCTGCACAACTCGGGCCACATCTGGCCTCATCTGAACTCTTCGAATTCCTAATTATTTATTCAAGTCAACTATGTGGCACACTTTCCTTGGAACTCCTAAGGTCAGAATCTTGATTGGGGGTAAAAGGCAAGTAAGACCACAGTAGAGTTATCAGTATTTTTTAAAGTGTATGTGTTTAGGTAAAAGATACCTATTACATTATTGAATAAAAAGCATATGATATAACTAACTTAATTTTCAACACAAACTAGAAATATTTTTATCCCAGCACTTGGGAGGCAGAGGCAAGTGGATTTCTGAGTTTGAGGCCAACCTGGTCTACAGAGTGAGTTCCAGGACAGCCAAGGCTATACAGAGAAACCCTGCCTCGAAAAAAAAAAAAAAAAAAAAAAAAAAAAAAAAAAAAAAAAAAAAAAAAAAAAAAAGAAAAGAAAAAGAGAAAGAAAGAAAGAAAGAAAGAAAGAAAGAAAGAAAGAAAGAAAGAAAGAAGAAAGAAAGAAAGATTTCCAAGGACCACATTTTAACATAAACTATTTGGTGATAAAGTGTCGTTTAAAATGTATATATATAATTCAACTAAAGCAGAGTTAGCTCTCCAGTCAGATAGACAGCTGATGCCTGACAGGCAGACTCCTGATGGGAAAATGACTGGGGTGGGTTTGTTGTCTTTCCCTAGAGCAACAGCTCTCAACCTGTAGGCCGCAACCCCTTTGGCAAGCCTCTAGCTCCAGAAAAATTTATGTACAATTCATAACAGTAACAAAGTTACAGTTATGGAGTAACAACAAAATAATTTTATGGTTGGAGGTCACCACAACACGAGAGAGCTGTGTTAAAGGGTCACCGAGTTCAGGGAGAGGACGAGCTCACAGAGGCCTGAGGAGCAGTGTGGGTGGAACACTGTTTTCCATTCCTAGTGATTCTCCTGGAAACTTAGACTGGCTGGGAGAGGGCTTCAGCTAGGTGAAACTAGAAGGTTTAGCTGTGTATCGGGTTTTTTTTATGTAAAGTGATAAAGTATTTTTCTATAGAGTGTACATAAGGCAAAAAAAACAAAAACAAACAACAAAAAAAAAAAAACCGCCCAAAGGTAATAATGACAGTAATAAAATGTATTAATTCTCTGTGGTTACTGTAGGAAGCTCCTGTCAGTCTCTGGCCTGCCTCCACCAATCCCCACTGTTCACTGCAGCTGATGGAGCCTTCTTTATCATAAGCTGCACACGACATGGCCCTCCATCCTCTCTTCCACCATTCTCCATTCCCTCCTCCTGCCTGCCTTTGTCACTCTCATTGTTACCGTGCACTGTGCCAAACACTATTAGTTTTCTCAGTCTTTAATACTGATATACCATGATCTTCCTTAGGCTGAGCCATTCCCCTATCTGATTTTGTTCATTCTTGAGACCTCCATTAATAATTATTTCTCCATAAAAGTCTGCCTTAGTCATCAAAGATGAGTTCTCATTACCCTCGCCTGTCTTAACTGAGCACAGAGCACACTGTCGTTTCTCTTTCCTTCACTTACATCATTCCACGCTAACTTCGAAAGTTCAATACATTGTTCATTTTGGTACCAGGTGAACTGTCAAACAGGATAGAGAATTAGTAAAGACATTCTACTTTTTAAAGATATGAAGTATAGTAATAATGCTGGCCGCTAATGTCTGAATTGTGTTATGGTATATACAGGATTTTTTTTTTCTGTATAACATCTAGGTTATATTAATAGAGAACAAGGAATTATCATTAATCCGTGCTAAGAAGAGAAGTGACGAACTTGGGTTAAGCAATATTTGGTTCATTCAAGCAAATATGGAGTATTTTACAGGAATGTTTAACATTGGGGTAAGTAGTCCATAATTTCAGTTTCTCTAATTAGCTAAATAATAATTTTAGTCCTTAGATCAACTAAAGAAATCAGTTCTGTATTCTTTCCTAAACAAAGAAATTTATAGCTTCTTACACTTTACCTGCCCAGTGTAGCATAACACTCATTATTCCACTCTAGCCCTTGTCCATGTGTGACAGATAATATATGCTTATCTTTGCACAAGCACGACGGGATCAGGACCGAGAACAGTGTTAGCACAGAGTCTTAGCAGTATGAACCAGCAAAGAGCATAAAACAAAGTGAAAAATATAAGGGAAGAAGAACTTGTTAATAACCTGTAAACATTGAAATTGCCTTTAGATAATGTCTCTTTAACACAGATTTGATAGCTACAGGTTATTTTGAGTTTCCAAGTATTGTGGTTTTAACTTTGAATCCTTAGACCAAGTTATATTAAGAATAATTCAGAGGCCAGCTCATAGCTGACTTATTCTTCAGGTTTTAGATTTTTGTGGGATTTATACTTCATTAAAGGTCTAATATTTTGCTAATAATTCTAATCACTTAAAATGTTTTATTTAATATGAATACATTCTCAAAATAGTAATATGAAAAAGCCATCTCTTGAATACATACTCTTGTATACTAGAGAGATAAGTATTATAAATGCCTTTTGGTCTGTATTACTTATCTATGCACACACACAAATGCTGGTTTATGCTTGTGTGAACCTTGGGGAGTCAATACAATATAGATTCTTCTTTGACTGAACATTGGCATATTTTTTTCCTAGTTACAGCATATTCTTACTTCTGTAATGTATGTAACTATGCTAGATCTTTCCATGGTTTTCAAAGCACTTTGATGTATTGCTGGGTCACTGCCTCATCCCTACTGTGTGCTCACAACTTACTGGCTAGAACTGTTCCCCACTCCTGGAGTTCAGAAACTGTAGTACTTGATTTTTGTTACTAAAATTCACATCTTGAACAATGACTACTGAAAATGTTGAAGGTTTTGTGTCCTTTTTTTCAGCCCAACAGGTCTACAACTTCTGTCCTGTGTAGATATGATAAAAGGTTTGAGATAGCAGTGATCTATCATACTGTGCTCACCTCTCAAGCAGGACATGTTCACCTCACTGATCCTGCTTGTTCATCCTTTGGGGCTATAGGTGTGAAGTCATTCTGATATTCTTATAATTTCCAAGTATATAATTCAGCAACATCAATTATAATATGTATTTCTAGAGTCAGTATTTTTCTCCATATTTCATTATTATATATCTATCATGGATTTTCCCCTCTATATTACTTTGGCTGCCCCTTGTGTGTTATAATGTCTTTTTTGCTTATTGGTTTTACTGTTTTAAGAAATTACACTTAATATGTTACTTTTATATTCACAAACATGTAAGCAAAATATATACAAATCAATATGTGGAATACATGTTAAAAGACTATAAACATATGTATTTCTTTTCATGTGCTATGGATACATGCTCCTTGACTTTTATGGACTTACATCCTGATAAGCCAATAATAGTTTGCTGTGGGGAGCCTAAGGCAGCTATCATCCTTGCAGCCATCTTGAGCCATATACCCTGACAAGAGATTTAATTACAATAGCCTGCAACAGCTGAGCACACTCTGATAACATCTTGTTTTAGATACCCAGGATCTTCCCTTGGGTGTGTGAGACTTAAAGCTGTGATTTAGAGCCGAGACTTAAGGGTGTGACTTAAAGATCAGATTTAGAGACAAGGCCTAAGGGCATGACTTAAAGGCGTGACTTAAAAGTGTGGCTTAGAAGTGAGACAAATAAAAGGTGAGAGGCAGACAGAAGAGTTCAGTACAACTTGGAGTAGGAATTAGGCATTGAGGAAGAAGACACTTGGACTAGAGAACTCAGAAGAAAGCAACAGATTATTAGGTATTAAGTATTAAGCACTTGGAGGAAGAACTTGGAATTAGACATTAGGCACTTAGCGCTTGGAAAAAGTAACTTGAAACTTAGCGGCAGTAGGGACTAGGAACTAGGGACTAGGAACTCAAGACTTAAGACTTGGACTAGGAAGAGAGACTGAAGAATAAGCGGGAATGAATCATACTCTGTCTGGTCTCCATTCCTTTTGTCCGTCCTCACTCTCTCTCTCTCTTGCTGAACCCCCGACCCTCGGACCGGAGCAGCTTTGGGCAGTGCTGGCTCTAACAACTTAGCCCGCACAACTTTTGGCAGTGCGGGTTCCAACATTGATAGAGTGGTACCCAACAGTATGCCATAGGTAGGAAATGCGCATGACACACTAACCTACAGAGTATCATAGATTGTTATACCAAATCTGTAAGAACTGCCCTTGTGCTCTGTGATCACATGTCTGACTAAGATCTGAGCTGGGCTGCCGTCTAGCAACACAGTGAGGCTCATTGTGTGTACTGTTAGCCTAGGAAGGATCAAGTTCAAACATGGTGTTGGTCACTGAATGTATATTACTTTTGCATCACCATAAAGTAAATAAGTAAGTAAGTAAATAAATAGATAAATGGAACCATTGTCAGTTGTAGATTATTTGTATTTTTCCTTCAAAACAAATATTTCATTATTATATGAATACCATTTTATTAATTCTGGTTTTGATTTTAAAGACTCATATATGACATGAGGAAAAATATATTTTTTCCAAAATAAGAAGCATCTAAAAAAGGTTTTTTGAATTTTTATTATTTTGATATCTATGACCCCTAATTTGAATAAGTATTAATTACTAAACATTTAAAGAATGTTTTTAATCAAAAATTATTTATAAAAGTATAACAGTACTATTTTAATTTACTTTAAGATGTATTAATATTTTTGAGTAGTGTATTTACATTATTTTCATACTACTCTCTATACCCTCTAAGCCTCCCCCCAGTCCCTTTCAACTTGTGACCTCTTCCTTGTTTATTATTGTTTATGTGAATACAGCCTGCTGAGTCATTTAGTGTCATTGCTTGTATGTATATGTGTTTAGGGTGACCACTTGGGATTATGTAACCTGTACAGAGGCTGCTCCTTGGCGAAGACATCCCTCCCTTAGCAGCCATTAATTAATTACCTGTAGCCCTTAATCCAGGACTAGGGGTTTGTGAGGCTTTCCCGTCTATGTTGGTATATCAGCTGCTGCTCTTATTGTGTGGCTCTTGTTTCGGAGACCACAGTGTTAAGATTTCATGAGTGCAACATGGCTGTCACTATTAGAAGACATTACCTCACAGTAGTTGGCCTTCTCTTATGGCTCTTAATATGGTCATGCCATCACCCACGATGTTCCCTGAGCCTCAGATTGCATTGTAGAGTGATCACTGGATTTGGACACTCAGTTGTGCTTGCTTTCTGACCAGTATAGGTGATAGTCTCCATCTTCTTCTTTCTCTAATCCTTTCTGTTCTACAAGGCCCTCCTCCTCATGACCTTCCCCACCTTTCTCTGTCTATACTTCTATATTTGTGCTTGTCTTTTATTTTTTGAGACAGCTTTAGTTCAGGCTGGCCTTGAACTCATTATAGAGCCAAGAATAACCTTGAGCTCCTGACCCACCTACCCCTCCCAAGTCTTGGAATTTACAGGTGTACACCACCATGCTGGGCTCTGTACTTTCTCTCTTTTTTTTTTAAATAAAAATAAATATATTTTTAAAAGTGAAGTTCAGATTATGGTTACCACCTGTTTGGATTATAGGAGAAAAAAAGTATACATTTGAAAATGTATACTTTTTTATTTATTTATTTTTAATTTTTTATTGGGTATTCTACTTACATTTCAGATGTAATCCCCTTTCCCCCACACCCAGGAACCCTCCATCCCATCCCCCTCCCCCTGCTTCTATGAGGATATGCTCCCACCCACCCTCCCACTCCCACCTCCCCACCCACGATTTCCCCCACACTGGGATGTCCAGCCTTCACTGAACCAAGGACTTCCTCACCCACCTATGCCTGACACTGTCATCCTCCCCGACATATAAGGCTGGAGTCATGGGTCCCTCCCTGTGTGCTCCCAGACTGGTGGTTTAGACCCTGGGAGCTCTGGTTGGTTGGTATTGTTGCTCTCCTCATGGGGCGGCAAACCCTTTCTTTAAGGTCACAGACATTCCACCATGTGTTACTGGATCTTATACCCGGCTTCTATGCATTTCCTTGTGTAGTGTTCTGCTTCTGTTTATGCCATGTGTTGTCTGATTGTACTAATTGTACTGATTGTCTGATTGTTGTACTAATGTGTCTACACATTAATAGTCATAACCAGCATTTTAGGTTTGTTCAAATTTATTCAATTGATTGATAGACGTAGGACTTTAGATTCCACTGGTACTATAACAGAGCATAGAAAAGGAACCACAGTTTTTATATTATATTCTTCATAACTAGCACCATATGATAAGTAAGAAGACCTTAGAGATTTTTTAATGAATGGAATAGTGAAAGAGTAAATTATTCCATTTCTGGAACTGTAAGCTTTTAATATTGAAATAAAAGGCAAATTGCTCAACACAGTCATTCACATCCAGGTTTGCTTCGGAAACTCTCTAAACCAGTGCTGTGAGCAGAGTGCTACCCCCAACTCCTGTGACCTCTTTAGAAAGACAAGGTGTGCCCTGGCCCTCTGAGCCAGAGCCTTCTGTCTTAACAAGATGACCCAGTGCAGAACTGAAAGATGATATAAAACTTGGCATGTATGGGCTTTAGGTCTGATTGATTTCAGAGTATGATTATTTTTCTTTGCAATATTTTATAATAAAGGATTTTTAACTTTTAAAAATTAAAATGGTTACTGTGAATGGCTTTCCTTTTCTATTTTGCGCTGACAAGATACCACAAACAAGGCATCTTGAAGTACCATGTATTGTCTAGCAGTTATGTAGGTCATAAATTTAGTTCACTGGCAGTCAATGTACAGCTGACTCTGTCTGCGGACTCACTGAGGTACTTAGTGTTAGTTGTTAGCATTAGATGACTGACTGCAGCTCAAAACAGACCCCTCCAGACCACAGGGTCCCAAGGGGGGAGGTTTATTCAGGAGACAGGGCAAAGGTCGGGGGAAGAAAATAGAAGAGAGAGAAAGAAGAGAAGTAGAGGCCGGCAATGACCACGAGGAGGGAGAGGAAGAGAAGTGGGGAGGGGACAGAGAAGCTCGAGGCAAGAGAGTAAGAGAGTAAGAGAGAGAGGAGGAGGCAGCAGGCCTACCTGGCTGTTGCCAGGTAATTGTGGAGCTGGAGTTTAGACAGAATACTAACACTTAGTACTTGGTTTCCTGCAGTTATGTAACTAAGATCCATGTTTCTCTCCTGGCTGTGGCCAAGAGTCCTCAGCTTGTGAAAGCCACCCATATTCCCTGGTTCTCTTCCTGTGGAAGCCTACTGTGTGCTGTCCAGGCTTTGGTTTCATTTTTTCTGATCTTCTGTACTGTCTCCCTGGGTCCCTCCCTTACATAATTCTCTGCTCTTAAGAGCGCATGTAAGTAGATTGAATCCACCCATATTGTTGAGGACAATCTTTGAACTGTAACCATAGTCACATCTGCAAAAGTTTTTCTGCCCTGGCTGGAAGTTCTAGGTGTTGGATGCGGTGTCTTTAGGGGACCGCCCCTGGCTCATTTGTTTCTCTGCAGTTCATGTGCAAAGCCTGGTCACATGTCCTTACAGTTCTCCACCCTCGGATGCTACTCTACACATCCTGTCTCACATGTTACGCTGACCATACATAATTAGATTCTGCCCCAGTTTGGGGACAGACTGTGTCACACGGTCTAATGGTGTGTCTGGTTGTCTCTACATTAACTGCATTTGTAATCACTGACCTCCCTTATATAAGTTAAAAACACAGAATGGCATTAATTTAGTTCACCATTCATTCTGTATTTACATTCCATTATCGACAAATAGTTACCCAGACCTATAGTGCACATAGTAAGACAATTCGTTCTTTCCCAATAGTTTCCATTTGTCAAAAGGAGCTGGCAATCTACCACAAATAACCAGTTAGTTTTCTTTTTTTCATTTGGAATTTTTGAAGATCATTATTGGCTCATACATTTGATATTTTAAATAATCAATTGCTGTTTTTTTTTTCCATGAATGCTCAAATATCCCCATTTTTGTTCGCGTTGTTCTGAATCCTTTTAACAAATACTCAGCAGTAATTAGGTGCATGTTGCCCTCTGCTGTGCTATGTTATGGCTCATTTTGATCATTTCTAGCTTCATGTGTCAAGTAGGTCTTGTGAGTTGAACTCAGGTTGTTTAAGTAGGTGCTAAGGTCTGCTTCTGTTTTCCAGGTGGCCTTGCACGCTTGTGGAGTAGCAACAGATATGGTGATCGAGCACTGCATCCAGATGCGAGCTTCCTTCGTCACATGCCCCTGCTGTTACGGGTTCATTCAGAACACATCCAAGTTTAATTTCCCAAAAAGGTGAAGTTTAGTGTTTTCCATAAGACACCAGTATGGGGGTGAGTTGGTACACTAGACTTGTTTAAATAATGTTTCAGTGAAAGCCAGTGACAATGACACACGCCCTTAATCCTAACACTCAGAAGGCAGAGGCAGACAGGTCTGTGAGTTTGAGGTCAGCCTGAGCAACAAATCGAGTTCCAGGACAACCAAGGCTACACAGAGAAACTGTGTCTCAAAAAAATTGATTAATTAATTAATTAATTAATTTTAAAAAAACTAAAGTCACAGTGAAATTTGAATTTGAGATTGATTACCTTTCTCACAGTGTGGCAGGTATTATTTGTGAACAGGATTAAGAAGAGTAGCTCTCCTGTCTGTCGCTGCCTTTTCTTTTAGATATAGTTAGAAGCAAGTCTGTCTAGGAGCCAGACCAGTGAAGTCCATTGGCTTCCTTACCTCCCTGTGCTCTACGTGAAAGTAGAACCACCCTTTGTAAGAGGCAGTGGAGTTAATGGCTAATTGCCTAGAATCTGGAGACAGCATGACAGGTGCAGTGTGTGCATTTAATGATGATATGTGTATTACTTAAAAGTTGCAAAGAGCCCCAATGCATGCCTGGAAGCTTTGTGCTCTTCCCCATAACGGCCTGCCTGGCGTTCCACTCCTTCCTGGGGAGTGATGAGGAATAAAGTATCTTTCACTGGCGATTGCCTCCTGATCCATTGGCTTTACCACACCTGCACCATATATAGAACCACACAGAAAAGCAGCAGAATCTGTGTGTTGGAAAAAGACAAAAGCGGTTGTGCTCTCGTAACAGGATTAACAATCTGCGAAGTACATTCTTTCAGTTCAAGACATTCTGGTGTTCTCTTCTTACTTTTCCATAAACACATTTCAAGGTGAAATGTTCTTCATTTGGGATAACCTTATATATTCTTCAGATACAATACATATTTTTATTATTTATAATTCAGGTTATTTGACATTCTTTACATTAAAATGATAACTAATTCTTTTTTGTTTTCTACTCTAGTGAAAAATTCAAGAAAACGTTATCATACAAGGTAAGCCTTTTTTTTTTTAAACAGATCTAGATGTCCTATGAATACTGTGCATCTAAGGTTCTGTTATTTTGTTGAGACAGGCTCTTATCCTGGAATTCATTATTTGCCCAAGCTGGCCTCCAGCTCATGGCAGCACTCCTGCCTCAGTCTCTTGAGTGCTGGATTATAGATGTGCACCACTGTGACTCCTTCCAGTGCAACTTTTGATCCTTCATAATTTTCTCATCCCAAATTTTGTCTACAAAATACATGGATTGCTCAAAAATATCTAGTATGATTTTAAAAAATTTTAAACTCAGTTAACTCTTTGAATAGTGAGTGAGAGTTGGAAAGGATCTGAGATTCATTTTTTCCCCTGCTTATAAGTTAACAAGTTAGCTGGCATAGTAAATTCGACAGGATTAAGAGATTCCTAACAGGGACAAAAGCCAGCTGTAGCTTATGGAGTAGCAGTAGCCAGAGTCCTGTCATCTTCATGCTGACCCCTGAGGCCTGCCTCTCAGGACATGGGCCTGCCTGTGCCTGTCTTTCACTTTACAGGAAAACTGTCTTCAAGGCCGTTCACTCTAATGACATGCTTGGAGAGATAATCTGGAATAAAGGGAAATTGTCTATAAAAAGTCAAGTGTTTTTCTCTCTACTGGCCACATACAAATGTCCTCTGTATTCTCCATTGTCCTTGTCATGTATATTATTTTTATTGTTCATAGGTTAAAGTAGTTCCCAGGCTGTTTGTACCAAAGTTTGTCAGTCTCTGGCCTAGAACAAAGGCAGTCGGTTCTTGCTTACAGAAACTCAAGAAACTCTTGGAAATCTTTCTCCCAAAAGTAATGAATGATAATTTTGAGCCACTAATCTGAGCAGAGCAGTTTCCATCCTTCTGAACATCACACATAACAACTGTTCAATAACATGACATATATGATATAAAAGGTAATGTCTGAGCTAAATATAAAGATCTGTTAAAGCTTGATAATTAGTTTGAATTTTAATGTAATTCCACTTTGTACATAAACAGTAGGGAACATTGTTTCATTTCATGGGCCAGGCCACTAGTACTCTTATTTCCTTATTTAAGAAGTACAGTCTTCTTAAATGCTCACTTCTACCACCTTGACAGCTTTACCTTCTTGAACATGTCTTTGTGCTTCTTAAATGCCCACTTCCTCCTTGTCCCACCTACCGACAGCACTCTCCTTTCCTTCCTCACTGCCCCATGCGAGCAGTCAGAGAGAGCCACAGAGCAAGTTCTCCTCATGCCCTCATCTAGAACCAGAACATTGCTGGCCTTCACTGGCCACATTACAAGGTTCATCTCCTAGGGAACTACTAGATTTACAGGGCAAACATAGGACACCCTTCTTTCACTCACAGTAAAAATGAGGGGAATGGACTGGAAATGAAAAAGGCTATCGTTGGTCTCACTGGCTGGAAAATAATTTACACAGCTGTAAAGAGAAGTGGTGTGCCCTGGCCTAGGAGAGCAGGCCCCACTCTCCTCCCCAGTGAACAGGGTTTATCTGTTGTTACTCCAGCACTCGGGAACTACTTGAGTAGTAGTAGCCAGGCCTCAAAAGGTGTCGGGTGTAATGTCTTAGAGATGTCTTCCCTTCTTGGATACTATGGCAAATGGTACCCTGTTACTTCCTAGAGCTTCATTCCTTAGTGCTTAAAAATTCTGAGAACTAATTAGGTTGGGTTTTTTCTCCATGTTAAGTTAACCAGCAGATGCGAAGAACACCTGCATGTGCCTTGCACTTCCAGAACCTTGTATTAAAGAGAACAGAAATAATTCTGGAAAGAACTGGTAACATTTAGCACAGTGCATCGGACCCCATCTAAAGTTCTGATTGCATCAGTATGACCTGTTACTAATATACTGTTTAGAAACCCCATGTGGACAAAGGGAATACTTTTTCTTGCTTTTTTCAGATCATAGAATTCTCAAATCTTCTGTCCCATTTAGATGCCAGCCAGTTTGTGAGGCTTTATAAAAATTTACTTATTCAAACCACTTCATTAATTTCCAGGCCATTGCTGTTAAATTTTATAGTGATTCTTAAAATGTTTTAATACATAAAAGTTGGAACAAAGACACCCTTGTTATTTAAAAAAAAAAAAAAAATGCCACAAACATTTCATTTACCTGATTGAAGAATAGAGACTTCATACTCAGAGGCTGAGGCAAGAGGATTACAAGTTTGAGGCCAACCTACTAGGAAGACTCTGTCTAGGGAAGGAGGGACTTTAAATTTATTGTCCTGAGTACTAAGAATACAGAGATCAGTCTGGGTTCACCCTGTTTAACTTTGGCTCTACAGCTGTTCTAGGTGTCAAAGAAACGGTGTGTGCACATACTATTGCCTAATGACCAGGTTTAGCTGCTTGTAGATTAAAGGTTACTGCACAAATACTGCCTCTGTCCTTTTGCAGGCTTCTTTTCCTTCATTGATGCCCCCTTTTCTAAAGTTGTTATACAACAGTACCAATCTCCCTCCCATCCCCTCAGTTCTTAAATAAAAAGGGATATCCCTGAGGAGTAGCCAGAGCTCTGCTAGGAGTCCTGGAGAATAACTGGTGTCTTGGTTAGGGTGTTATTTATGTAAGGAGATACCATGACCAAGGCAATTTTTTTTTTTTTTTTTTTTTTTTTTTTTTTTTTTTTTGGTTTTTTGAGACAGGGTTTCTCTGTGTAGTCCTGGAACTCACTCTGTAGACCAGGCTAGCCTTGAACTCAGAAATCCGCCTGCCTCTGCCTCCCAAGTGCTGGGATTAAAGGCATGCGCCATCACTGCCCGGCAACCAAGGCAACTCTTATAAAGGCAAACATTTAAATGGGGCTGGCTTACAATTTCAGAGATTTAGTTCATTATTATTATGGCGGGAAGCATGGCAGCATGTAGGGAGACATGGTGCTGGAGAAGTTGCTGAGAGTTCTACATTTTGATCTGCAGGCAGGAGACTGTCTTTCTAGGTTTGGCTTGAGGATATATAAGACCTCATAGCCCACCTTCACAATAACACACTTCCTCCAATGAGGCCACATCTACGGCAACAAGGCCACACCTCCTAACACTGCCTCTTTTTATGGGCCTATGGGGTCCAATTACATCCAAACTGCCATAACTGGCTTCTTTATCCTTGGGTAATATGAGAAGCTGCATCATACTCTTCTTAATGACCCATGCAAGAGTTCCAGATAACCTTTAGAAAGGACAATTTAAGAAAAGTAATCTTTTCACTTAACACATTATAATTTTACAATGTAACCACCTGGTCCTGTTTATAGGATAAGAATAACTAGGTGATATGGCTTGAAGTTTTTCTCTGTATCTGTTCTTAAATACATCTGAAAAACAGTCAGCTTGAGGGGAAGAAGTCACTGAGAACAATATTCTTAGAATTGCTCTTTTCAGCTGTTCGATTTTGTATAGTATTTTTTATTAAATGACTCCAGAATAATTGAAGTCATGGCTTTGTTTTGTTTTCTGTGTTTTCTAACTCTGAATCGCTAAATTAGAATAAATGCACATGCTGTTGATACTTCTTTTAGGAACACATGGTCCTCTGCAGATTTGCAGATCAGACAGCTGTCCAGCTTCCAGCCCAGCGGAGACTTATAGGTATGTGTTTTCACCAAGCAGCTGCTGAGGCTATGCCCAGTATGCCTGGGAGTGAGTGCATAGGGGCTATTTGGGGAAAACACTGGTCCATTTATCATTAAGAAAACTTCTTCCCAGAAACTGTAATGCACATTAACAGTTCTAACTATGACAGCTTGTCACATCTTGGTTGGCATCTGTGTTTTTAAATCCATTTCAGTGTCATACACTGAATAGATTTCACATTAAATCTTTCTTAGTGTTGTGAACTTCAGGACTATCCATAATCACAAAGAAAATAACAAAAATGTAAATGTCAACTCCATATGCCAAAGTTGATTCACTAGAAATCTACAAAGAATGATATTGTGTTTTTCTTAGACAGAAGTATACTTAAACATTATTGATCATAGACCCATAATTCATCATTTGTAGTACTATATATTACCCACACTGTTTAAAAGAAATAGATCCATCAAAGCTTCATTTTAGAAAAGTAAACTTTTGTTTAGGAGAATAATTACAGTCATTATCATACACTTAAACACAGAAAATGAGTGACACACTTATTTGTATTTTACTGATGACAGGAGTGAGTGTCTTCATCCAGTAGTTGTTAGAGCTGTGCTCTGACCGCAGTTATCAGGTCCAGACACAGAGCTCTTGTCCACTTCTGCAACACAACTTCTCAGCTTCTTCACATCACTAGATATTTGGGGGTCTAAAACAGATTACAATGAGTGGGTGGGGGTTAAATCCTGTCTTAAATTTTTTTCTCAGAAACCCCCCGTTGGACACTGTTGTATTCTCTAGAATTCCAACGTAATATCCCTTTTTCCATGTGTCCTTACGTAGATTGACATTTCTTTGAGCCCAACTGAAGTAGTTAGTTCAGACTCAAGATGTTACATAATAAATAATTACCTTTATATTCTAAAGTCGGCATAATGAGGTGCTCCCACTAGGAAAGGCACTGAGACCTGCAGCTAAGGCACTTCCTTTCCTGTTCTCACTGTGCCCACAACTGCCATCTCTTGCCTAAAGTCTCTCATTTTTGTTTATTTTCCTATTCTTCCTTCTGATTTTTCATTTCTGATTTTTTTAAGTCAATGTAATATGCACTTGTTATAACTCTACCAGATGCATATCTTACTCTATATAGGCTCAGTCTTTATAATCAACAGAAATTAATTTGGCCCACTGTTCTAGAGATCAAAGGGTTAAATCTGATGGGAGTCTTCTTGGTGAGTCATACATTGTAGAAGGTGTCAAATGCCAAAAGAGAAAGGCAGACCTGGAGTGGGTGAGTGAGCAAGAGTACAAGCAAGCAATGGAGGGAAAGGCTTTCATGAGAGGAGGCCCCGCAGTAACAGCATGCCTCCACCCCATGCTAATGCCTAATTGTGGCTCCGCACTGGGGAGTAAGTTTCCAGCATGTGCTTTTGGGGGAGCTCATTCAAACTGGAGAGATCAATAGAGTCACGATTGCTGTCGTGAATCAATGTCAGGGTTCCGTGTCAAGGGAGAGCAGTGACTGGAGGGAGATTGCTACCGTGGGAGCAGAAGCCCATCTGGCAAGATTGCTAAAGGGAGGGGCCAAAGGAGAGGAGCAGACAAAGCCACAGAGTTTGTCGAAGATGTTGCCACTTCCGTGCTTGATAATTTACTAACCCCCCAAAGGTAGGTTGCCAACAACTGGATTTCAGTTGTATTGATACTTAACATGGGAAAATATGAGATTCTTCTACAAGATGAAAAAGGAAAAACTAACTGCACTGGGATCCAAGCCAAGAGTCAGTGAGCTGCCTTGTAAACCCAGGGTGGGTCCTGCAGGAATGCAGAGCATCCCGTTCTGACGGGAAGTTCCATTTGAACTGAGAAGGAGATGGGAAGCATGCACACAAGGCTTAGAGAAATGTCTGAGGGCAGAGAGAAACCAACTGCAGAGCTGTTGGTGAGGAGATATGTTGTTTTTTCTAAATGGAATTCTAGATACCTCTTTTTGTATCAGTTTCTAACACAGCTTGATCTTCATGCTGCAAGTTCTTTTAAGGAAGTGTGTAACACCAACCTTGTGAGTCTGAGTCTCTGGTTTATTCTTACTTGCTTAATTTCATCCATTCCTGTTTTTGTTTTGTCTGTAAGAGTCCCACATGTTACACCAGAGGTTTTCTGTTTCAGTGATGTGCACTGACTGCTGATGTCACTTCATTTCAGCAGACTCCAGTAAGCTCCTGTACTGTAAAGTGATGTTTAAGCATTGTTATAATTATCAAAGAAAAGTGGAAGGAATGAGATACTGCAGTCAGTAACTTCTTTCAAGAAAAGGAAAAACTTAGATATCAAATGTAGAACACTTCGGATATAAAAGCAAGCAATGGCCTTAGTATCAGAAGCCTCAACTCAGTTTTTCCTCATCTATGTTTGAAATTTTTCATTTGTACTTCCAAGGGAAAACAAATAGGCTGTTTGCTTGGTTTCCTCTTTTGTTTCTCAAACGTTTCAAAAGAAATAGAAAATCAATTTCGTAATGAGGTGAGCTCTGAAAATAAGAATCTATAGACTCAGCATAACATATCTGCCGGAAATAACTAGCATGGTTACGAGTTTTCTCAGATACTTTGCATTTCTTTATTATATTATAAAATTCCAGGTAGAAATGTGAAATCTCTTTCAGATGGTCATCCATCAATGTATTACTTTAGATTTTCTCAAGACAGATTTTTTTAAAAGAATATTACTAATAATGTGACTTTAGGAATGCAGAGCATTGGTCTTAAAATGGGCTTTTGACGGAAGTATAAAGTAGAATGTGTAATTGCAATTTGAGATTCTTATTGATACATTTTTAAAAGTTAGCCTTCTGGAAATTACTAGCCAAGATAAATCTTGGAAGTGTGTCCTCAGACTGATCAAATCTACGCGTAAGGTAACACTACTGAGGGGAAGATGGCCTTTGCCACAGTGCTGGTGGATTCTGTCACTGCAAAGATTCCTGTGTAGACATGAAAATTACATTGCTTATAAGTATCTCAGGCTGTGTCTCCTTGTTTCAGGGAAGCAGTGCATGTGCCTGGTGGATCTGGACCGAGCTACAGCAGCAGAAGAACACGGCTACTCTGTTCAAGTGATTTCTATGGAGCCAGAGAGCTGCTCTCCCAAAAATAACATGATTGTGGGTGTCCCAGTGTAGAACGGGCACTCACACTTGATGCTTTGCCATTGGCCTCATGAGGAAAGCCCAGGGGTGTCCAGGGAGTTGGTGTGTTCCTGGAAGCAGCCCTGAGCATCCTGAGCCTGTTGAAAAAGCTCCAGGAAGATCTTGGAAGAGGGGTGCTCTGGCCGTGTGCGCAGGATGCCTGGCTTCTTAGAGGGACTACCCTGCAGCCTTAGCTGCCAAAAGAACCATTCTCAGTGGCCAGTTTCCCCCAGCAGAACCATTTCCTCGCCTTTTCCTGATGGTGTCAGTGGGATGCTCAGCCCAGGCTATGCCTCACAGCCTCCACTTTATAATCAATCTTTAGATGTTCATACTTCGTGAACAGAACTAAACTCAAGGTGGTTGTGGTTTTTATAGTTTCAGCAATGTATCTTTTCTATAGATCTTTTAAATCTAGGATGGTAAATTTTGATGTGAGTTTTCTTTTTTTAAATCTGAGATGGGTTGAATTTGCATATCATGTACTATCCTCCTTTTAAATATATGTCCCATAAATTAACAAATAAATTTATTGCTGATTTGAAGACTTTACATAAAAATTTATATGTCAGTTGCTCTAAATTCTGCATTCTTTTTTTTTTTTGGTTTTTCGAGACAGGGTTTCTCTGTGTAGTCCTGGCTGTCCTGGAACTCACTCTGTAGACCAGGCTGGCCTCGAACTCAGAAATCCACCTGCCTCTGCTTCCCAAGTGCTGGGATTAAAGGCGTGCACCACCACCGCCCGGCTAAATTCTGCATTCTAAAAGTGGAATTTAGATTTAACTGAACAGTGAATTTATACTTTGTTTAGTTACAGCATATAACTAACAAATGCTAGGGTCTACTGTCCTCAAAACCCTGGCCTTCTTTTCTCTGAAAATATAAGAATGAATTATATAAGGTGCATCGTGTTGCCTACCAGAGAGCTTCTAGATCTAGAAGAGAAAAACTGGGAAGGAAAAAAAACAAAAACAAAACAAAATGGTTACGTTCTATAATCATGCCATCACTTATAGCCTTATATTTGGGTGTGAGGTGAGCAGACTCTGAAAGCTCATTTGGACAGTGCTATCTGCCTACACTTTCTTTCCAGCAGGCAGCTTTTTAAATTACAGATACAGACAACTATCTCCTGTGTGTTAACTGTATTATACAGTATTAGCGTTAAGATTATTTATTTTATCTTGATGTTTTCATATCTAAAGAAAAAATTTTGAGGATTTTATTTAGCTGCCACTATGTTTTACAATACATGAATATTTTATAAGGCAACATGGATCAGAGAGGTCTTTGTCGTTTTATGAGATGATTTAAGATGAGAAATGGTCGTGAGGCCTACGTATTTTATCCTACTGTTAGCTACATCCTGCTCTGCTTCTTTTTAAATGGAGTTATGCTTTGATACAATAAAATACATAGATTTTTATTCCTGTCTTATTTAACTTAAAAAACTTTTCATACAATATGTTGTAGTCATGGCTCTCCTCCCTTGACTCCTCTCAGACCCTTCCCACCCCTTCAGTCAGCTCCACACCCGTTCTCTCTCTTTGTAGAAAGCAAACAAAATATTAGAGTATTTTTTTAAAAAAGAAAAGAAAAAACACCCAGAAAAAAAGTAAAAACACAAAAATATAAGAAACTGTAAGACCAGTAAGACAAAAAAAAAAAAAAAGCTTAGTTTAAAAAAGTGAGAGATTGTGAGTTATAAGGAGAGCAGAGAGGGGTGTATGGGAAGATTTGGAGGGAAGAAAAGGAAGAATTGCAATCAACTTACAATCTCAAAATTTATACACATGCAGACAAAAAAAAAATGCCCAACAAAGCAACACAAGACAAAAAGTCTACAAAATACCATTGAGTTGGATTGTGTTGGCTATCTACTGCTGGGTGTGGGGCCTACCCTTAAGTGTGGTTAATATATCCAGTCAAACTCCACTGGAGAAAACAAATTTTCCCTTTGGAAATGAGTGTCAATTGTAGATAGCTTCTTGATTAGGAGTGGTAGTCTGTGTTCACTCCCCTCTATCCATTTTGGGGCCCTCATCTGGCTTGAAACTGCATGCTGCTACAATCTCTTTGGATGCATAAGTGCAATAATTCTATTAGGTCATGAAGACATTGTTTTGTTGCAGAACCTCTTTGGTTCTTAAGAGACTTTCCACCTCCTCTTCCCGTTGCTTCCTGAGTCCTGAGAAGTTTGATGGCGACTTCCCATTAAGGACAGAGTCTTCCAAAATCTCTTGGTCTCTGTTCAGTGTCCAGTTGTGGGTCTCTTTCTTAGTTCCCACCTCTTGCAATAGGAAGCTTCTCTGATGATGACTGAAGAACCTGCTGTAGAATTCCTACCATCATAGAATCAGAGTCCCTTCGGTCCTCAGGTGACTCCAAGCAGCTCTCTCTTCCAAGATAGAAAGCTTGTATAATAGTTGGGGGGTGGGGGGAAAGGAAGGGGGTCCAATGAGCTCCCACAGTTTTGGTCAGCATGGCATTCACCTGTGGTGGTCGTGGTTGGTAATAGATATGCTGTGGTTGCTCTTTTAAAACAACATGGCCAAGAGTCTCATCCAGGGCACATACAAGAGCAAGTGTGTTGCGATGACAATAATCTCAGGGTGTAACCTGCTCTCACTCCAAAGCAGCTCCCCCTCCATCTGTGTCTTCCAACAAACACTTCTCGGGCTGACTCGGAGAAGCAGGGCTGTAATTAGTAAAGCTAGGCTACTTCCTCTTCTCTGGGCAGACAAGTTTCAGTCATACAGGAAAATGAAGTATTTTTAAGACTCATATGCAAAATAATGAAGTAATAACTAAACAGTGCCATGGGTCAAGAAAATTGCAATGATCAGAATTTTCCAATAAAAGTAGTTATGATAAATTGTGATAAAGGGACTGGTGATTAAAAGCATGCGCTGTTCTTGCAGAGGAACTGAGTTTGACATTGGGATCAAAATACAGTTCAGTAACACCAGTAACTCCAGCTCTAGGGAATACAGTGCCCTCTTCTGCCCTCGGAGAGCACCTGCATTTGTGTGCAAACACCAGGCACACACTCATAAATATAATCAAAAATAAATCCAATAAGAATAGAAGAAGCTTTGCTACATTCTTCACATTTTCCGGGTTTCTCTGCAATATGAAATCTATGCGGATAATTTTTAAAGTCCCACATTCTTTAAAATCCAAACACTTGCAAAGTTCAGGCCTCTCTAAAATATCCAGTCTCCCTAAAAATGCCCAGTCATTCTAAAACTTTAGAGTTTCTTCAAAAGTTCAGAACCACAGGCTCCTCCAAAATCAAAATAAGTAAAATATGTCCTTAACTCAAGAGGGAAGAAGCAAGGCAAAGTTCAGCAGTGTGAAAAGTTAAGTACTTAGTGCCTGGAACCCACTCACAATTCTTCAAATAGTCTGGGCAGCTGTTTCTGTTTCCCAGGCCCTGCCATCCACAGCACACACAGCTCCACTCCAAAGTTCCTGTTGTCCTTGGTGGTGACTCCGCAGCAGCACCATCATCCCCAAAATGCTGGGATCTCCACTGCAACTGGGCCAACTCTTCCCACTAGCCTCTCCTGGGTTGTTTCTGGGGATTTTGACCCTGCCAGATGGTGCCAAGCCTCAGCTTCTCTACATGACCTCTCTAATTTTAGGGCTTTTACTGCTAAGGCTGGAATTTCACCGATAAACTCTTATTGAGATCTGTGAAACTTACAAATTACCAGATCTAGCTTCCAGCAGCAGGCACAGGCTTAGTCTCCTCTAGTGCACAGCCTCTGTGTGTTGGCCCCAAGAAAACACTTCCCAGAAGATTTCATCTCAGTGATGCTGGTCTCTTCTTAATCACCACTTGTTTCTCGGCCCCAGCTGAGAAACAAGCATTAATTGTCCCAGGAGAGCGAAAGTTTAGTTTCAGTTATTCTGGTCTCATTAATCGCAGTCAATACTGCAGCTGACTAGACACCACAAATTCATAATTGAAAATATCACACAAATGGCTTACATCTGAAGGGAACTATCCAGGCCTCTATCATTGATCTACACAGCTCTCAGTGTTCTAGGCTACTCCAGAAGTGCCCACTGATCTCTGAGCACCTAGTGGCTTTGCCAGTCCAAAGTTCAGATGCTACCACAGATCTGACACAACAGTATCCCACAACATGAAACCAATTTCTGTCTTCATGGGGTTTTTATTTGGTCATAGTGATAAAACACTATGACCAAAAGCAACTTGGGGGAAGAAATACTTTATTTCAGCTTCTAATTCTACATCACAGACTATCATTGTCAATGTCCTGGGTTTACTGCAGTTTAATGCAGTGGTTCCTTCAGGCCTTGTAGGGAATTTGGCCCTGCCACACCACGCTTGGCCTCAGCAGCCTGGTGGAATCTTAGCCCACAGTTTCACAACTCCTTTCCTGTGCCTATAACAGTACCACATGGACAGCCATGCTCAGTTCTGCCAGCTCAAAATGTAGCCTGACCATCTTGTACACAGACACACACACTCACACTCGCACGCACACACACATACACACACACACACTTCTACTTGTTCAATAGTATTGGTCTTTACATTTCTATCTCTAAACCAGCACAATTTTCTTACAGTAAGTGGTTTGAAATAAATTTCTAATATTTATATTATTAGCTGTTTTTCACAAACCATCATAAGAATTACATTTTCTTCATTGATAGAGGTAACTTCATCATATACTAAGTATAAACTCAGGAGTTTCTTAAATTTTCATTCTGCTCTTAAACCTATACTTGCTAAATTATAGCAGTTTTATACCATTAAATATATTAATTATATATTACATAGTATAAAGTTTTACATTAAATGTTGATGCCTGATAAATTATTATTTGGTTATAACATAAAGATATATGGAATATGTAAGCCATCATGAAATGCCCACTTGTAAAAGTAACTTTTGCTGGCCAGATGTAATTGTTGTCTCAGAGGCTTACTGTTGAATAAGCTCACCCTTTCTAGCTCTTTCTCAGCTCTGGTTGACTGGCTGTTTTAGTTCCAAGCTGACTGATTCAGTCTGGCTTCTCTCAGCTTCTCACTGAATTGCTGTGCTTGGCCTCAAACTAACTGGCAATTTTTTTCTAATCCTCTGGCTCTTATTCTCTGGCTTCAACTGCCTGTGCTGCATGAACAGAACTGAACTCAACTCCATTGCCTCCTGCATGGATTGCCAACTCTTTGACTCTATTCCATTGTGTTTAACTGACTGAACAGAACTCTCTGATATCTCTCTCTCTCTCTCTCTCCTGCCTATTCTCGTGAAAGTTGGACATATCTTATTTCTACTCTGTCAAATCTTTCTCTGATTCATCACTTTGTCTGCTCCTCAATTAGACATCATTTTCAAACATGGTTACTTCCTTTTACAAACTAACTTTACCTTCATTGTTTGGGATTAAAGGTGTGTACTAAAGGTGTGCGTCTGTATTCCAGCCAGAACAGCCATGTTGCTGAATTAAAATTCTTCTACACTACACTGTTTTTCTGGAAAGAAGTTTTATGACACAGAAGAATATCAAGTATTACTAATCTGAAGAAAGTAACAGAGTGTCTATGCACTGTGATTGTGCTTGGTAAATATCAGATTCCTTGCCACTACAACTACAGACAGTTGTGAACTGCTATGTGGGTGCTAGGAATTGAACTCAAGGTTTTTGGAACAGCAGCCAGTGCCCTTAACCTCTGAATCATCCCTGGAGCCTGGAATTGTTTTTCTGTAATGCCGGATTCACTGGCTTGTAAAGCTGTCTTATATGTTTAGAAGTATAGGAATTAGAGTTAAGCTGTATTTTTCCTTGATAATTGTTGGTATATTTGGATTTTCCTTTTTTTTTTTTTTTTTTTTTTGAATTTCTGTTTAAAGTTGCATTTTCTTGGACATTTTCTGGGTTGGTTCTTCCTTTCATTATTTAAACTAGTTATGAAATTTAAAGCTAGGCAGCTAGCTGATTTTGAAAACATCTTGTATTTTTTTATTTACCTTCTAGGTATTTGTGCTCCTTTTTAATAGTTACACTGTCTGAATCATATTTTCTAAATTTATTACCTAATACATTGAATCACCTAAACTTCCAAGAGCCAAGATAAATGAGATCTCTCTTTTTGGTCTTTCTGGGACTGCTATCCTAATAGATCAGGTTAAACTGACAATGTTTATTCTCTATGAAGACTTTGCTGACAGCCATCAGCAAGGTACTTGCAAGTTTTTATCTTTCAATGACTTTTTAAATGTATAGGTATTCACTGTATAGAATTTTCATACATTATTGTAGTTCTTAGAGGCTTTTATATATATATCACTTTTCAACAACAAATTTTAGAAATAAATTAATGATATGCCATACATGTCAGCATTTTGAATGACAGTAGCTCCCATAGGCTCATATATTAGAATACTTGGTACTTGTTTGCTGGAACTGTTTTAGAAAGATTAGGAGGTGTGGCCCTGTAGAGAAGATATGTCACTGGAGGCAGGCTTTAAGGTTTCAAAAGATTTCTAGTGTTTTCTTTCTCTCTGCACCATGGCTGTCTCAAGAAGTGAGCTCTCAGTCATTCCTTTACTTATCCATCCTGGACTCTACCCATCTGAAATCATAAACCAGATTTAAATGCTTTCTTTCATGAGTTGTCTTGGTCATGATGGTTTATCTTAGCAATAGAAAAGTAACTAATCCATCAGGCATTGGTGGCGCATACTTTTAATACCAGCACTTGTGATGACTAGCTCAATGGAGTTCTGTGAGTTTGAGGCAAGCCTGGTCTATGTTATGAATTCCAGACCAGAGCTACATAGTGAGAGTTTCTCCAGAAAAGAAATGATGCAATAAAATAAAACGTTAGAGAATTTGGGTACATAGAAAGGTATATTCAATTCTCTGTGTTTTCCTATCTCCTGGTCCTAACTTAAAATGTGCTATAAATTTGTATCCCTGGTGAGAAACAACCATGAATCTCTCTAATGATGAGCCAGAACAATAAAAGCCCTATTGATTTTTACTAAATGTGTATTGAAAGTTTGTGAACAAACGTGATGGAAAGTAAGGAGCATTTTAGAGTATGTCTTCCCCATAGGCATCCAGGAGATCTAGTAACTGCTGCCCTTTTACAATGGGACGTGTGTGTGTGTGTGTGTGTGTGTGTGTGTGTGTGTGTCTGTGTCTGTGTCTGTGTGTGTGTGTCTGTGTGTGTGTGTGTGTGTGTGTGTCTGTGTGTGTGTGTGTGTGTGTCTGTGTGTGTGTGTGTGTGTCTGTGTGTCTGTGTCTGTGTGTGTGTGTCTGTGTGTGTGTGTGTGTCTGTGTCTGTGTGTGTGTGTCTGTGTGTGTGTGTGTGTGTGTCTGTGTGTGTGTGTGTCTGTGTGTGTGTGTGTGTGTGTGTGTGTGTTCAAGAGCCTTCTACTTTTTTTTTTTTTTTTACTTGACTAATTCATTCATTTTGAGATGGGTTTTCTCTGTGTAGTTCAGGCTATCTTGGAACTTTCTTTGTAGACCAGGCTAGTCTCAACCTCAAAAGATACCCACTTGCCTCTGCATCCTAAATGGTGATATTGAAGGTGTGCCCCACCACACATGGCTAAAGAGCCAATCTTTAAGAGTGTGTATGACAGGAAGATTTCTGGTAAATACTGGCAATAGTTAAGAATTTGAGGAGTTTCTCATATTTTCCTTTGATACTAAGCGCTTTATCTTATCCTTTTATCTGAATAAGACAGATTCCACCACCCATTCTGAGGCTTCAGGTATGGTTGCTCCTCCCCAGGACTAAGCCCTCAAAATGTGCCCTGGCTCTACTCACTCCACCTGCTAGATTCCATAGTACTCTCAAAGATTTTCGACACCTTTTCTTTTTTATTGCAACTAATGTTGCTTAGAGAAACACATCTTCCTTAAGGTACAACTATGAAGTTCTGAGGACAGGATCCATGACCACAATCATGTACCCATAAAGCCTGGCAGGCAGTCTCTTACCCACAGATTATCTACAGTGTCTGCTTAATTATTGCAGTGCATGAGATTGTCTCCCATTATAGTCTAGGGTGAATTCTGACTTTCTCGAATAGATCCAATTGCTGCCCTGCCATCTGGACTTGCCCAGCATGCAGTGCAGTATTCTAAGGATGTTCAAAGAAACGAGGAATACTTGATATGCAAAGGATACAGCATACTCTATCAAACCAGACACTAAGATGGACAGACCCCCCCAAGGAAAGCAGAGATTGCACACAACAAAGTCTTTGCTCCCCATCCGACCCATACCTCTCAGCCCTTCTGTCCTTGCCAACAACTCCAACTTGCCCTGTTCACTAAGTACTTAAGGGAATTCAGTTGCTCATTATTTCACATGGCCCCTCATCTGCAGAATAAGATTGTACCTTCTAAGGGTTATTGCACCCTGGAGTGACTTTCTTCTCTCAGTGGGACTTAAGATGCTGCTCTTCCCAGTTCTGATAGTTGAGCTTCTGGGTATGACCCAGCCTCACAGCAAAGCCAGATGGTCACAGGGTCAAAAAGGCCCCTTCAGTGAAACCAGTCTTGATAATGTATGGCAAGTCCCTTAACTGAATGCCTCACATGCACATCTAGTCTCACACAGAGATGCAGCTTCTATACAATTCCCTCCCTTTATGTGTACACCAAAGACTTGTAACCTGTTCACTGTCCCCTGCCTGCTCCCCATCCCAAAGCTGTAGTTTATGGGGGTAAGGAATCATGTGTGTTTGCTCTCCACTCTCGTCATTATCTTAAAAGACACACCAAACAAGTGAATGTGAATTTTCCTGGAAAGGAATGCTTTATTGACATGTTATTGCCTGTTGTATTTTGTAGGAAGATAGATACACCAGTGACCTAAAAAGACATCAAGCAATGTCAGCTCCTCAGGTCCCTGTTTTGTGTGGTACAGTATTCTAAGGGTATCCCCAGAAACCAGAAGAACTTGATAATCAAAGGATACATCACACTCTATCACACCAGACACTAAGATGGTCAGATCCACCTCACCCCAAGGAGTGCAGAGATGTACAAACAACAGACAAAGTCTTTGCCTTGCTAAAGGCCACTAAGGCACAGTGCTGCTGCCCCTCTCTCCAGACCATCCCTCCCAACATGCAGGGCCCTGGTGTTGAGAGGCTGTAGAATGTGACATTGGGAGGCAGGAGGAGAAAACTTAAAAAAGATCTTTGTAGTTCCTGAGAAAAGACGACGTGAGAGTTCTGGCTGAACCAAAATCACATCCCTACCTGACTTTCAGGGTTGCTTCTGCTTTTCATTTATGCTTCTCGTAATGGAGAGGCAGGCAGAAAGATGGATCAGAGCCCTGCCTACTGTGAGTAAAGCAACACTGTGTAGGACACATCCATTCAGATGCTAAACACAGAGGTTTTCTCCTCTCAGCCCTCTAGCTCTGTAAGCACAAGAGCCTTGTGGGTCAGGGTGGAAGTACTTCCCCCTTTATAACTAGTCTGAAAAGAATTAAATAATAGCCTCAATTATAGCTGCCATGCCAAAGCCAAACACCATGTTACATTTTATTAATAAAATTTTGTTAGAAAATAACTACATTCAGAAACACACACATACACACACACACACACACACAGTCTGTTTTGTTTTACTGTTGGCTGTTGATCCCAGGATCTTGCATATGCTAGGCAAGTGTTCTACCACCCATCTGCATTAACATATCTCCTTTTTATAAACATTGAGATACAATATCAATAGACAAGGTTCAGAGGCTTTGAACTCTTCATGTTGCCCCCCAGATCTAAGGTTGGAAATATGGGCTACCATGCTCAGTTCCTCCTACCTGTGCTTTTTATGGGTGATTTTGTACTACATAAGCAGAGCTGAGTGGTTTCCATGGAGATCTGACACTAAACCTAAAAGTGTGTACACTGTTGCAATTTTCAGAAAAAAAAAAAAGTTTATTGGCCTGAGTTAAATGGTTAATTGAAAGTCACTAATCAGGAAAGAGAATATCTTATTCTAAAGCAGTGCCCTTATCGTGTGACTCAATTCACAGGATTCACCATTCCAATACATGCTTTGTATCCCGTATCATATGCATGTATTCTGCTACTAAGTGATGTATCCCTTTTACCAACAGGTTCTTAGGAGAGTTGTGTGACCCTAAATTTGCTAAGAACTAATCTGCCATAAGTGAGTATTAAGTTTTAAAGTATATAGAAAGTAAACAAAACAGACCCAAAGAATTGTGGAAGGAATGGGAAAATTGGTAAATACTGATGACTCAAGGAATATGTTTTATTTCTCTTTAATTGAGGCAGAGCATATGTGTCAGAGCATGCATATGGAGACCAGCAGACAACACTGTAGAATCTCCTTCCACCTCCATGTGGGTTCTAGCAACACAACTGTCTCAGGTTGTCAGGCCTGTACAATAATTGCTTTCACCCAGCTGATCCGTCTCGCCAGCCCTCAAGAAACATTTTCATATGGAAACTTTATTCTGTTATATCACATAGTATTCATGATCTCTTATTTTTACGCCTTTGCCTGATGGGTATTCATCACGTATTTTATAGGTGCTGTACCTTTATCAATTAATTATTGATAACTCATCAATTATTGATATTCAATTAAGTATCCTAACCAGCGTAGCTTATAGGAAAGTAAAATTGAATTCATTCCTGAGACAGAGCCTCCAACTTAAGTTTTCTACAGTTTTAGAAGTTGCCTATGGTATCTAGTTGGGCAATATGATGCCATTTTTAAATCAAGAAAAATCTACGGGGACTTTCAAGTTTGCAGTCTACTGCCCAAGGAGTATGGCACAGTTCTTTCCTCTGGAGCCCCCATACCTCTCACAGAGCAGAAGATATGACTCTGATCCTCATAGAAGTCACCTATCTTCCTAAATCTAACAGAAAGTTTAATCTTGCCTATAGCCTTTTTCAGAGTCACCTCTTTGTCCCTGTCTACCCAGACCTTGTCCTTGATATATAAAACTGTCAGACTTTGTAAAGGTAGAAAAACGAGATTCTCTTAAAAGTGGATTTTGTTTACACCTTGATCCAACACTTAAAGCAATACACTACACACACACACACACACACATTTTGTGAGTAGGAATATTGAGAACAACAAATGCAAAATGAGTAAAGAAAACTGGCATAATTAACCTCAGCTGTCAACACAAACGTCGTCACCTGAGAAGAGGGAACCTCAGGAGAATGATTATCTAGATCAGATTGCTCTGCATCCGTGTTGCTGAGGCTTGTCCTTCATCGTTAATTGGTGTAGAAGGGTCTAGCTTACTGTGGATCTAGGCTATATAAGAAAGGTGGAATGAGGAGGCTCCCAAGAATCAATGGGGTTGACCTTAGCTGTGACTCACAACACTGAGAATATGAAACCTGAAGAGGCCACCTCCTGTAGCCAGGCAGGAACCCCAGCAGTGGGATAGAGACACCAACCCACCCACAAAACTTTCAGCCCCAAATGTATCCTGTCTACAAATAATACAGGCACGGGGAATGGAGCAGAGACGGAAGGAATAGCCAATAACCAGCCCAACCCATCCCATGGGCAAGTACCAATCTCTAACACTACTATTAATGATACTCTGTTATGCTTGCAGATAGGAGCTTAACATGGCTGTTCTCTGAGAAACTCCACCCAGCAACTGACTGAGACAGATACAGATACCCATTGCCAAACAGTGCATGGAGCTTGGGGATTCTTATCGAAGAATAGAAGGAAAGATTTTAGGTCCCAAACCAACAGAGTCAACTAACCTGGACCATTAGGGCTCTCTCAGAGTCTGAACCACCAACCAAAGAACATATACACACGGGCTGGATCTAGGCGGAGCCACACATGTGTAGCAGATATACAGGTTGGTCTTCATGTGGGTCCTGAACAACTGGAATGGGGGCTATCCCAAAAGCTGTTGCCTATATGTGGGAATATGTTCTTCTAGCTGTGTTGCCTTGTCTGGCCTCAGTGGAAGAGGAAGCACCTAGCCTTGAAGAGACTTGAAGTGTGGAGGGCAGGGGAGTACTCAGCGTGACCCCCACTGGCTCAGAGGAGAAAGGGAGTAGACATAGGGGAAGGATTGTGGGAAGTGGTGACAAGGAAGAGGGCAGTGAGCAGAATGTAAAGTCAATAAGTTAAATAAATAAATAAATAAATAAATAAATAGTAGCAAGCAAGCCAAAGGAATCCAAGCCAGTACTCTGTGGTCTTGGCTTCAGCTCCTGCCTCTGGGTTCCTGCCTTGAACTCCTGCTTCAGCTTCTCTAAATGATGACTGTAATCAATAAGCCAAATAAACCCTTCCCTCTCCATGTTGTCTTTGTTCAGTGGTTTAGCATTGCAACAAAAGCAAATCAGAACAAAAACCAAACCATAAAGTAATTTCTAAATACAAATAGTATTCTATAACACAGTGTTGACGTGAGAAGCCAGTCAGTTCTTGGAGGAGGAGAGTGCTATTTTCAAGATCAAGGTGTTATTTTCTGAAATGAGATTCGTCCTGTGGGATGTGATTGTACATGCCTATAGGCCCAGCTTCTGAGGCTGAGACAAGAGATTGTTTGACCTTAGCAAATCCAGGCCAACCTGGGCAACGTGAGGAGAATGTAAAAATTAGAAGTGTCAGGAAAAGAAAAGTGAGGAGAAAGGGGAGAGGGAGAGGGAGGAGAAGGAAAAAACTCTGTGTGTTTGTTTGTAGCACACTTAAAATCAAGTCTGGCCATCTCACAGCAAACTAAATGTAAATTACCTCATGAGGGGCAGAGGCTAGTATTTCCAGTGAACTTGCCAAATGAGGACAGATAGTCTGATAGATATGGAAATGGGTCAAAGACCAGGCCAGCCTGAGGTACAACGTGTCTCAAAAACAAAATACACCCAGGCTTGAAGCTGTTGGTTATTTTAATATCCTCTAGGAATTGTGAAGGAAAAGCAACTAGTGATGTAATGGAGAAGCACACTTTGTACACATCTCAACAGTCTCTTTATATTCTTCAAGTTATTCGTATATTGTATATGATGAACACTGAAATAGTGACGAATAAAGATCATTCTAGTATCTCAAAAATAACTGCAAATACACCAATGGCTAGTATTAACCATAAATCATAAATTATAAGTAGAATAAAATTTAATACCAGTCTCCAACTTCATACTTTTGTTGAGTTTCTCACATGAGGCAACCAGGTGGAAATTGGACACCTTCAGGTATTCTGCTACAGAACTGCTAGTTTATTGCTCTTGGAAACTAGTGACCAGTCAGTCCATCTCCTTGAACTTCTAAGATTCTGGTGTGAGGTCTCAAGTGTTTTCCTTAAAAGGGGATTGTCTTAGGGTTTACTGCTGTGAACAGACACCATGACCAAAGCTACTCTTAGACAACAATTAATTGGGACTGGCTTTCAGGTTCAGAGGTTTAGTCCACTGTCATCAGGTGAGAACCTGGCACTGTCCAGGCAGGCATGGTGCAGGGAGAGCTGAAGACTCTATATTTTCATCCAAAGGCAGCTAGAGAAAGACTGCCTCCTACATGGTTAGGAGTTAGAATTTAAAGCACAAACCTGCAATGACACACCTACTCTCTAACAAGGCAACACCTACTCCAACAAGGCTACACCTCCAAATAGTGCCACTCCCTGGGCTACGCATACTCAAACCACCACATTCCACTCCCTGGCCCCGTAGGCTTGATCAAACATGAGTCTATGGGGGCCATACCTAAACATAGCATTATGCAAAATACATTTAGACCAACTTCAAAAGTCCCCATTGTCTATGGCAGTCTCAACAATGTTAAAAGTCCAAAGGTGAAAGTCTTCTGAGATCCATCCAATCACTTAACTGTAGTTCCCAAAGCATGTCATGTTCTCCATGTCTGATGTCAAAGCAGTCTTCAGATCGCCAACTCCCTTTTTATCTTTGTTGGCTGCAATAAACTTCTTTCTCCTGGGCTGGTTCCACATCCTGTGAGCAGCTTTCCTTGGCAGGTGTTCCACGGCTTGACATCTCTAATATCTTGGGGGTCTCCTCTCCAAGTCAAATTCAGCTTCTCAGCTTCTTCTTCCAATGTCTGGGATCCACACACGATCTTCTGGTCTTCTCAAAAGGGCCTGGGTAACTTCAGCTCTGCACTCTGTAGCCCTCTGGGCCCTGGTTGACTCCACTTCATTGTAGCTGCTGTTCCTGGTGGTCACCCCATGGTATTGGCATCTCTAACATGTTGAGGTTCCTCACAACCACTAGGCTTCACCAATAGCATCTCATAGGCTCCCCTTCTGGTGCCAAGCCTCAACTTCTTTGCATGGTCCCTTCAGTCAAAGACCTTCAACTGCAATTGGGGCTACATCTTTCATGACCTCTCACAGTGCCAAGCTTCAGCTGTTCTTCATGACCCCTTAATGCCTTCAAAATCAACACCACCTGGGTGACTCTTATACATCATCAAGTACAGCTGCAGCACAAAGCACGCATGTCTTCCTGTGTGTGCAGACTTGTAGACATATCCATGCTAGTGACAGAAATGCTATAACTCCCTGCCAACTCCTCATCAGAGGAAGGCATGTGCTCTTAGGTTGGAATACCTACTAATCCTGTCATGTTAGTCATCAAAGTCTAATTCTAGATTATACGAAATGAAGGAAGCAATTTACAGCTAATCTAAAAATACATAGTTTTAAGTATTTGACTTAACTTTTTCCATAATTCCTTATGTACACTATAACAGGAGAAACCACATAAATGCATACATTCTTGCAGCTGGGATTAGTAAAAATGTAGCAAGTACAAACTGTTCTGCAAACAAAACAGTCATCAGAATTCTCATGGTTGTGACCAAATGCCAAATAAACAACCTGTGGTGGGGAAAATTTATTTAGGCCCACAGTTTCAGAGATATTACTCTATTACAATAGGAGAAGAGTGGTGGATCAGGGAAGGTCATGTCATAGCAGCCAAGAAATAGAGCCAAGCAGTAATTGGCAGGCACTACAGCAGGAAAGAGCCTGCAAGGACATGCTCCCAATGACCTACTTCCTTCAATCTGTGTCTGCTGGTTTAGAGAGTCTTGACTTTTCTTAAACTGTCCATATACCAACTATCCACTGTCTGTGCTTCTGGTCCCCTGCCTTTAGGAAGCTGAGGAAGCCTCAGCAGAAAATCAGCAGACAGAAAGCAGCAGAGAGTATGATTACGGATCCTTGCTCCCTGTCTTAGTGAAAGAGTCTTTGATGCTCTGCATGGCTTCACCATGACTCTTTGTGGGGTCCTGTTGAGAGCCGACTTTAGTAGAAAGTGGCTAGATCAACTTTGCAGCTATCTGGAACCATATACCCTGATGAAAGACTTGGTTGTCAAAAGCCTACAACAGCTGAAGCACACTCTGATATCCCACATATTTTGTGTTGCTGTTTACTGCCCCCAGCTGCAAGGCGCACATGGTGGCCACGCCTGCAAGGCATGCGGTTCATGTGCTGTCCACGTGCTACCCAGGCCATATATGCCTGTAAGGCGCACATGGTATCCAAGCCTGCAAGGCGCACGGTGCATGTGCTATCCACGCTATAGACGCCTGTAAGGCTTACATCATATCAACACCTGCAAGGCACGTGGTATCCATGTGCCTACAAGGCACGTGGCAAAAGCATATAAATACCTCAGAATTCCCTTCAATAGGAGAGACTTGATAAAGGAGAGACTCAATAAAAGAGACTTGAGACTTGAGACTTGAACAGAACCTCTGTCTTGTCTCCATTCTTCGCGTCACCTGCCCCAAGAGCCCCACTCACTCTCTTTCTTGACCAGAGCACTTAGCCCCAAAGCGTTGAGGCAGAGTAAAGGTCACAACAGGGTCCCAAGATTCCAGTCTCCAGCAGCTACTGTTCCCTTCCTAGAACCCTTACTCTCAAGGTTGCTTAACCCCTTCCCACTTTTGCTAATCTCTTAGCATCTTGCCATCCTTACACCTACTCTTCTGCCTTCTTTTATGTGAAGATGCAGCAAGAGACAACATCCTGGGAACACAGGAGACCTCACCAAACACCCAATATACTGTCACTGGATCTTTGGACTTCTAACCTTCCAAAACTGTGGGAAAATACATTTCTTTGTAAAATCATTCAGGCTCTGCTTGGCTTTAACAGGAATAATGAGGTAAGGCACATCGCCTTGATTTGAACAGATATGGATTGTTTAAAAGTTATCTCTCTTTTTAACTGAATATATTGGAATATAGGTATTGATGGGGGAATTATGATAAAGATTTTAATTTTGAAGATAAGCAATTAAGGGTTAACTGTGACGGCTCCTTGGTTAACATTTATCTTTACTGTCTCCTGTGGCTACATTTCCTAAACTAGGTCAAGTTGTTTTTCCTGTTCAATTTGTAATTTGGGACACTTATGAGGAAACATTTTTCACTTGTTTAAGGTTGCTAATATTATTTAAAAGGAAATAATGTTGAATAACTCGGCAAGCATGGAACATAGATCACAAAGTAAAATATTTCATTTTAATTCAAAGTATTATATCTGGTGTGGTGGTTCAAATAGGAAGGGCCCCCATAGGCTCATGCGTTTGAGTGCTTGGTCTTTAGGAACAGGTGTTACTTGAAAAGGTTAGTTGTTGTATGTGGCCTTCTTGGAAGAAGGGAGTCACTGGGGATGGGCTTTGAGGTCAAAAGCCCACACCAAACCTAGTTCTCTCTCTTCCTGCAGATCTGGATGGGGAGCTCCCAGCTATGTTAGCCTGAGAGCCACCACACTTCGTGCTATGATGAGAATGGACTAAGTCTCTGAAACTGTATGCAAACTCCAATTAAATGCTTTCTTTGATAAACGTTGCCATGGTTGTGGTGGCTCTTCACAAATAAAACACTGACCAAAACACATGGGGATAGGAAAAATTATAAAATTCGCTAAGGAGGAACTAGAACTGAGTTTCACTCAAATTAGACAACAACAATTAATTTATTTGTGTAAAAAAATCTAAAATAAAATATCACTCTCATTTCAAATCAAATACAATTTCCTTTCAACTTATGCGGGTATCTATAACAACCAATCGAGAACCAATGTTAATTTGTTAAAACCTCACCTAATAGCAACTTGTATATTTACATCTATCAGATGCTTTCTTCTAATTAACAACTATTTTCTAACACACACACACACACACACACACACACACACACTTTAGAGAAACTATTTAGAAGTTATTGGAAAAAGTAGAAACATTCCTCAGATAATAAAGCTGTTAAAGCCCAGAAAAAAGAAGATGGGCCCTTAGAAGTTCCTTTTGTGTGCATTTGGCCTGACACTGCCTCTTGGAGATGTAGTTTTCAGAGCTGTGTTTTGAAACACAGATTACTGGGTTCATCTGCCTTTTCTGTAATTAATGGGGCAGAATCAGACTAGGCCTGGTTCTTCCATCACTTGGAATTTGGGAGAGATGTTAGCTATCATCTCATTCCCTGAACTTGTCCGGCAACCAAAGGATATGAAGTCTGGGAAATTAAATAACTTGTCACATATAATCATATTTTCATACTTAGCAACACATTTTGAGATTAATGATGACAATGAGAAAATGAGACCGACAGATAGAGATTTTACCAAAAAAGGCAAACTCTCACTACTTGGCCTCCACTACTACAGGGACTAGAAAAGGCCAGCCCCAAGCAGGCAGAGGACTATCAGAGCTGGGTTCTCAGCAGAGCCTGCTCACTTCAGGTCCTGGCTCAGGACCCTGTCACAGGGAACTAAAGGATGTCCCTCCTCTGTGTTCTTTCTCCTCTATTGCCTTTCTTGCAATTGTGCCTAAGAGGAGAAGAAGCGTCCTGAGCAACTACATTATCCTCATCTGCCACATCCCTCTTCCTCAGGACAGCACCAACCAGACCAGAGTCAGTGAGGCCATTTTTTTCCTCCAGAAATCTGTCAACGATTTAAAATTCACTTGCTAACATGATATTTTGTACAAATACACCAAAAATGTTTACTACCCAACCCTCTTATTTCTGCCTGCATATTAACGTGATTAGAAAATATTTGTGGCTAGATACTCATCAGAAAGTAAACATTTATTCACCTAGCTGTTATTTTCAGAACCATTTCACTATGTTTAAATGGAATTTCCTTCAGCCCACAGTAATTCTTATATCGTTTCAAAGAAACTCTGTAGTAATCTCTTCGTGAATGTGACAGTGTCGGTTTGAAAGGGACTGGTCAAGCAAAATGTAGTGTCTGTTGGGAAGTAGTCGTCATTTTAAAAAAAGTCTGCTGACTCAAAAAATATAAATATAATAATAATGATAATCAATAGTGAAGAAGTTACTGTGTGGTAATCATTATGTCACAATTGTCTGAACAAATATGCTAGTTAGGCAAGTCTGCATGAATATGTATATACTGATATATGTAGATATATCAGTGTGTGTTCTCACAATGTCTGAACAGATATTAAAGTATGGTTAATACTGAAGCAACAATTGGTATCCACCTAACCAATGACCATTCACTTCTCTTGCCTGAAAGGAAAGATAAGAAGTCTGCGTGGGCCTCTGGGAAGGAGAAGGAGATGATTGTGTTGTCTGTATCCCACTCCCTTTCCTCCCTGCTTAGAAAGCTGTCACTTGAAAGTGTCCTGTCTAAAGCTATGTAGCTGTGCTATGACAATGAAACATTGTCTTGTGGACACACATTGAATGGAGCTGGTTTCTGGTTTGCCACTAATCCTGAATTTCATGTACACTCACACATTCAGGAGTTAGCACACAGTTGGTATATTTACCTCTAGGGAGTAGGACCCAGGGCATGCAGGGAAGAACAGTTTACTTTCCTTTGTGCCACATTTGTTGTTTCATTCTTTAATAGTGTGTGTGTGTGTGTGTGTGTGTGTGTGTGTGTGTCTACTGAGGCCAGAGGCCTCAGATCCCCTGTAACCAGAGTTACAGACAATTCGAGTTACGCAACATGGTTTCTAAGAATGAAACTCCAGTTCTCTGAAAAACAGTAAATTCTCTAACCACTGAGCCCTCTTTCCAGCCCCTACTTTAATTTTTTACAATATATAAATGACGCTTGTAAAATGACAAAGCAGAGCTGAAGAGATGGCTCAGTGATTAAGAGCATGTCTTCTCTTCCAGAGGACTAACGTTCAGTTTCCAGCACTCACAAGGCATCTTACAACTGTCTACAACTCCAGCTCTTTGGGATCCAAGGCCCACGTCTTGCCTCTGAGGGCATTATGCATGCAGTGCACAGACATATATGCAGGCAAAGCATGCATTCACATAAAATAAATAATCAAAGTAAAATGGCAAAGCAAATAATTTTAAAATATTACAAATTGAATTTCGGAATAGCTGGCATATTAATTGTGGAAAGATCAACAGACATAATATTCAAATAGCTATACATAGACTCAAATAAATAGCTTCCTAAATACATAGCTCATGGCTTTCGTGAACATTTATGTCAATACCCACATGCTCTATCATTTGGAGTATTCGAGCAGTTAGTTCTTTTTTGAGGACAGGCTTGCGCACTATATAGCCCAAGCTGGCTGCCAATTCTTGATGCTTCTGCCTCGCCCTTCCAAATAGCTGGATTACAAGCATCTGCTACTTTTGAGTTTACTATCACATTTTTTTCCTCCAAGTGAACTGTTCATGAGTATTTTTTTATCTCCTAAGCAGTGCAAATATAAAATTCCTTTCACTAGCTTAGTTCATAGGTGGGGATTTTTAGTATTCATTGTGATTTACAGTGACCACTTTGTGTCCCTGAGTTTCGTTCTGAAATAGCAATGAGAGGGAAGAGCTGGCTCTACTAAGACCATGAGTCAGTAGCCATTTCTACCAGGTAGACTCATTGCCTGGGATGAGGGAGATGAACTGAAGAGCAACAGGACATGAGCCAGGAGAGGTCCTTTATCTTTATCTTTATCTTTATCTTGGAGCCACCTTGCTAACATTAATGAACAACTATGAATCCAGAAGAAAGGTTACAAACCTCATTCACAACATGCTAGTCTAGCATCCTAAGGATGAGTTATTCTAGGGATCTATTATTTCCTTCTCATTTCTCCTCAGACTCCTATCTTTAGCCTCTTGATTCCCCCTACATGGGTTTTAGGAACTGAACAGAAGTTGGCACCTGTCACTACAGCGTGGAAAACAATGGCAACCCCAAATAGCAGATGTCCTGGTCCTGATTGGCAGTAACAGCAGAGAGATGTACCAGGATTAACAGCATGGTCTGAAGGATGGCCTTACCTCATAGCCTCCACTGAGAACCTTCCCAAACAGGAGTGCTAGAACGAAGACAGAAGTTACTCACTGTGGTTCCAACCCAGCATTTACCCCGTCGCTAAAACTTGTGTTTTTCTCAGTTCTATGCTCTTTGATTATTGTGACACTCTCTTCAGGTCTTCATTATGCCAGTTCCTTTGCACATACCGTCACAGACGTCTTCGTTAAAGCCACCTTGTCATTATTCCCTACCTCAGACTTACTGAAGCAAATGCCTGAAGAGATGTAGAGTTTCAAAAGCCAGTTATCTGGGTTTAGCAAGATGGTTTCGTGGGTAAAGATGCTATGTGGGCCTGGTGGCCTAAATTTAATCCACAGAACACATATAAAGGTGGAAAGTTAGAACCAACCACACAAAGTTCTCTGAGCTTTATACACATGCCATGGACTGTGTGCTGGTACATGTACATCCTGTGCATACACATACTCAATCGTTGTAAAAGTATTTTTAATTGATCATATGGTCTAGGAAGCTAGCTCAGTTGCTTGCAGAGCATCCATGAGACTCTCGGTTCAGTTTCCAGTACTGCATACACCTGACATGGCGGCTCATGCTCGCACTTCCAGCACTCAGGAGGTAGAGGTAGGAGAATCGATAGTTCAAGGTCACACAGCCTGACATCAACCTGTACTGTGTGAAACCCCAACTAGCTAACTTGAAAAAAAAATGTCAGGGTCTGGAGAGATGGTTCAGCAGATAAGAGCACTGACTGCTCTTCCAGAGGTCCTGAGTTCAATTCCCAGCAACCACATGGTGGTTTTACAACCATCAGTGATGGGATCTGATGCCCTCTTCTGGTGTGTCTGAAAATAGCTACAGTGTATTCAGATACATAAAATAAATCTTTTATTAAAAAAAAAAGTCTCAAAAGAGTGAAGCTCAATCACAACTTTAAAAAAGTCCTCATCTGAGGACAAATAAAGGAATTTTCCAATGCCTTTTCAATGCATTCCTTCTCCTATTTTTCTATCCCATCTATGGATGTAAACAATTTGGGATCTTCATTCAGTAACCACAATAAACTCACTGAGAATACTTAGTCAATTGAGTAGCTTCTCTACTTTAAGACACAAATATAAAAATCATGGATTTATTAGCCTTAGAAATACTTTCTTTAGTTAGTATTTAAGAAAAATATTTGTGCAAACACTTCTCATATATTTTCGATGTCACTATCTCTCTTATCTTTGGGGCCAGTTTTGGCCTCTTAATGAAAGGTGGATAGCACTTGTCTCTAAGGGAATTCCCTTATAAATAAGGCAATGGGAAGGTCCTAGAGCCTGGCTCAGAGAGAGACCAGAGGAAGAATAACCTTAACCTCCTGCTCAGAGTGTTGAGCAAGACACTATCTTGCCTGCCCTGTCTTCATAAACTTAGTTATCACCTGTCTTGGTTCTCACTAGTTCAGAGCTGATCTGAGGCAAAGACACTCCTGGGCCTATTCTTAGCACTCTCTATTTTTTCTTATGTGTATGAATGTATGGTGTCTTAGGGTTTCCATTCTTGTGGAGAAACACGTGATAAAAGGCAACTCTTATAAAGGACAGCATTTAATTGGGGCTGGCTTACAGGTTCATCCGTTCAGTCCATTATCATCAAGGCAAGAGCATACCAGTGTCCAGGCAGCACACGGTGCTAGAGAAGGGGCTAAGAGTTCTACATCTTGTTCTGAAGGGACCCAGGAGAATACAGGCTTCTACACAGTTAGGTGGAGGGTCTCAAAGCCCATCCGCACAGTGAAACACTTCCTCCAACAAGACCATACCTCTTAATAATGCCACTTCCTGGGCAGAGCATATTTAAACCACTATGCATGGTGTGTACTTGTGCATATGTGTGTTCATATGTATGTGTATATACATATGTTGAGTTACATGCTGAACGTGGGGGCCAGTTAATGTTGGAAGCCTTCCTTTGTCACTATCTTATTAACTGAGGAAGCGTCTCCCAGTTGAACTCAGGCCCGTAAATAGGGTGACTGTAGCTAACTAGCTTGATCCAGTGGGAATCCTCTTGTGCCATAAGCACTTTTTAAACACTGAGCAATCTCCAGGTCGCCAGCTCTTGGGTTTTACCCAGTCAGTTGACTGTGACTTTCAAGTCTCCTTCCTCCCATAAGAATGCCTGCAGAAGCCCAAAGTGTAAAACAGTGTACCTTTTAGCAGACCTTCACAGCTCTGTCAGTTGGAGGATATGCAGAAGTCTCTGTGATAGTTTTATGTGAGCACACTACAGTCTACAGTACCTGTGAGTCCATGTTAGTTAGCATTACCAACTGAGACCTTAGTGGAGGTTACTGCATACAGCTCTCTAGACAACTTCTTATTCGCTATCATTTCCTCTTTTACAGTAGAAAGTGGACTGTCCTAATACTACAGAGGACACAGTTTGGTAATGATAGAGTAAAAACATTTCTATCACTCCACCATGCTAGTACATACAAACACACCTCGGAATGAAGTATTTCCATAGTTGTGTAACCGACACACTTTTCCTGTATGCATCTGCAGTCTGTGAGATCACTAACAGCACAGGGTACAGTGGACAGAGCACCCTGCACAGGGCTTTGGAATGGGTCAAGCCAAGGCTATTACCTCGTCTCTCCTTCTTCTTGGCTAGCGATCTGGGTGACTTACTGAATCCCGCTGGGTCTCAGATCCCTCCTCTGAAGGTCAGCGGTGATGCTGAACCACCAGCAGCATGGTTTTTCCTGAAAATGAACTGCAAGTTCTGCTCAGGTTCCCAATTCCCTTTTCCTCTCTCCAAGTAAAGGTCAGGGGAGTGGATGCCTAGTGTTACTGTTCAGCCAGATCCGCTTTCAGCCCTCCAGAAAAATGCTTTTCATAAGAAATCACAGTTGACTACAGAATGAGACGTCTCCAACAGTGAGAGCAACATGAGACACAGTTTTCTTTAGCTGAAGATGACAGCCACTAAGTAATCCGTGGACACTGGATGTGAAGGATGCAAGCATAAATCACTTCCAGGGTGATACAGGGGCATTGGCTGGACTTCAGACAGATCAATCACACATGTCTCAAACACAGACTACAAAGACAAAGTAACAGATAGGATTCATTTCAAACCTTATCTGAGATACTTTCTTTAAAAAACGATAGTTTTAAAACTTTCAGAACACATTTCCAACTGTACACTCACATAAATTATTTCTCCACTATAATATGATGAGTAACCATTTATTTAAAAAATGAATGCAATCGTTTTAAAAGATTTCACATTATATGGTTTATTGGAAAAGATGAAAGGATTCAACTTTGACTTTAAAAAAATTTAAGTTTGATTCAAGTTAGAAAATGTTATTTTAATGAAACTCTTTGTTCCAGAGATGAATTCTGATCCTGAAGAGGTGATCTTGGGATGTCACCAAGCGAGTCAATCCAGCTGCCTACATTCCTTAACTCAACTGAGGCCTCTAAAATGGGACCGGACAGGCCTGAGCACCCAGCTTCTGCTCTGCTTCAGCACAATGGCGGCAGCAGGAGCTGCTACTCTGGGAATTTTTTGTTGCTTTTGTTTTTGATACAAAGCCCAGCTGACCTTGAACTGGCCCCCACCTCCCAGGCAACGGAAGTACAGGCCCACAGGTGTGTACCGCCACACCTGACTGGTTTGTTTCTCCTTTGGTTGATTGGTTTGGTTTTGCTTTTTGTTTTACCACTCTGCCCAGCATGGTCTAGAACTTCCTATCTCAAGTAGTCCTTCTGTCTCAACCTCTGAAGTAACTGAAACTGAACACCTATGCCCGGCTTCTAGAAACTTCCTGAGCTAGATCCGTTCTCGTTTACACTAAATGCAGAAGTAAAGGTATCATAGGAAACGTGTAACATGGTCCTACTGAGAGTGCTGGCATTTTTCACGTTGCCCCACTAGGGCACAGCACAGGAAAGAGCCGTCATGGGTTGAAGACTGACAGCATGGCTAAATGACTTAAAGGCACCTACCCGGAAGCCTGGTGACAGGGGTTTGATCCCTGGGACCTGAAAGGTAAAAAGGGAGAGCAGATTCCTGCAAATTGCCCTCTGACCTCCACAGACACGGGCCCCTGTCAGGAGTGCCACTTAATTAAATAAGTAAATTAATTAAAATGAAAACAAATGAAGCCGTGATTTGATAGTTGTTCCCAGCCTAAGTACTAACCTAAAATTCTCTACAAAATGTGTCACATCCTGTGATTTTTAAATACAAAATGTATCAGTATTTGACCTGAAAACCTTTGTTTAACATTCAAATGTACTAAAATTTTATTTCAATGTTAGCATTTCACATAATTAATGGGAAGAAAGTTATGAACTTAAAACTCAGTGGGGCTGGAGACGGCTTAGCGGTCAAGAACACACGCTCTTCTTGCAGAGGACCTGTGTTCAAGTGTGTTTCCACATAGTCGCTCACAACTGCTTGTAACTGCAGGGCATTTCATACCCCCTTCTTGCCTCTTTGGGCACCAGAAACTCATGTAGTGCACAGACTTATAAACACTCAGGCATACATTTACACAAAATAAATACACTAATAACTTAATGATGAATTATTCACAGATACAGCAAATATCCCTCTTACTGTGTCCCGTTTTTCTCAGTGCCGCGGTATATGAATGTGTCCGTTGTACAGTTCACAGCACTCTAGATACACGTTAGGTTTCTCCTCGGTTCACTTTTCTCGATTTTCCTCACCTAAATAGACTCAGGCTTGAGTTCTTTCCATTGTAAAATCAAATAAACTCAATTCTCTCTGATCAGGCAAAAGATAGGCACCTGCTTGTGAACCAGGCAAAGCTGAGTAATTTTTTTTCTTGAGAGCTGGAGCCTCCTTTTAGATGGTAATGTGACTAGACATGCGTCCAAGACCCAGAAGAACAAGAGTGACTGGAGGGCTGAACCTAGAAGGGCCATGAGGACAACTAGTTTGCAGACTGGTTAAAGTAGAGACAATAGAAAAACACAGGCGAAAGAATGTGTATCCCCGGGAGAAAGAAATGCCAGTTCCTGGGCACTCTTCCATTTCCGACTCTAATTCTTCATGATCCCGACTCCCTTCTGGCGGTCCAAAGGGAGCAGCGGAATGAGAGAGTTTCCTTCATGAGCTTGCTTTGATCAGATGCGGCTAAGAAGGAAGCCGTTGAGTGTTAAAAATCTTACGTGCGTAATGGCAGCCGTAGCAAGGGAGCATTTGGTGATGACATCTTCCTTGAAATATTTCATTCCAAGATTTGTGGTCATGCTGCTGGGTCTGCCGACATTTAAGCTTGATGTTAATTACACTATCAACTTAGATGTATACTGCCTCAGAGAACGTCAGACCATCATGTTCTCCAATTCAATTCCTCCGTAGAAAATGAGTTGCAAAATTTATGACTTACTTTACAGGTTCCCTGTTCTCTAGCGCTCCATTTTCCCTGATAAAGAAGAGGGATGGTACTATGTGGCTCTGCCTTCTCTTTGGCATTGGTTAGCATTTACTGTCTTTTTATTTTTATGTTTTTGCTGGTCTTTTAACAAACTCTGCTTGGCAACGTCTGACAGGTTTAGCATCTCTGTCAAGTCTCAGCTAGTTTGGGGCCCAACAGAAAACTATTTCTGTTACACCCCTGGTCCCTTTATCACTCCATCTACATACAGTGCATGGCAAAATAAGATGAACTGAATGGCGTGGCATACTTTCTTTTTCCTTCTGCTATGATAAAAATACCCTGACAAGAAGGACACTGGGAGAAAGGTTTTATTCTGGCTCAAAGTTCAAAAGTACAGTCCATTAGGTCAGCGAAGCCAAGTTGGTAGGAGCTTGAAGCAACTCTTCTTATGACATCCACAATCAGGAAGCAAAGACCATGAATACATACATGCCTCTGCTCAGCTTGCTCGCTCCATTTATACAGTTCGCAATCCCAGCCTGAAAATGGTGCCACCCACTCATGGTGTGGTGTGTGGATCTTCCCACCTGAATTAGTGCAATTAAGACAATCCCCCGTGGGCACACCCAGAAGCCCATCTCCCAGGTAGTTCTAAGCACTACACTTTGACAATTCTCACAACTATAACAGCGTGTATAACAGAGTTTGTTTCAGAGGTAGAGAGTTGCAGGAGGCTCAGGCTCCTGCACAGTTGCTTGCAGAACATTATTCATGAGACTTGTCCAGCCTGTTCTGACCTTTGCGTTAGTGAAAAGAATTTTTACCGTGAGTCCGAGGATAGTGTGCTACAGAAGGTAGGGACCATCACCATGTCTGGCTCTGAGATGTTTAACATGTGTTATAAACATGGAACAATCTTCCCTTTTTTATAAGTAAACAAGATAACTCTTTGTTTTTTAATTTTTGAGTAAAAAACCACCTGTGACACAAAGAGAGGCTGAGGAGCAAGAAACAGAATAGAACACTATCCTAGAGCTCTGGGAGCTGCTTTGTGATTTGTTGTTCTGTGTTCCCAGCCACTTCCATGAGTCCAGCTAAATTCAAGTAGAATCCAAAGGATAGCAAGGAAAACCTTCCAATACCTTCGCAAAATTATTTGAAAATGGATGAGAAATACTCAGAATTTAAATAACCGTGCCTGAAGTGTTTTTTTTCCTCATGTGTTACATTAGCTAAGAGAGTCATACTTTGGTTTATAAGGAGAAAACTAACATAAAAATTGGAATTATTAAATGTTAACGATTTCATTATAGTTTAATGCTTATATGTGCATATATTCATAGTACTAATTTTTATAACTAAGTAGCTTATAGAATATTGTTATTTTCCCACAATTTTGGTTTTGTCTTGAGACAGGATCTCTTTATGTGGCCTGAGTTCTACTGAATTCATTGACTCAAGCAATTCTCTAACCTCAGTTTCCTCAGTCATGAGAATCACACGTATGTGCCATGACATCAAACTGCAATATATACATTTTATTTCAAAGATTCTTTTTTAAATTTGTGCTGTGTGTGTGTGATATGTGTGTGTGTGTCTGTCTGTCTGTCGGTCTTTCTGTCTGTCTGTCTGTCAATGTATGCTGGGTATGCACAGGTTCTTGCAGAGGTCAGAAGAGGGCACTGGAGCCCTGCCAGTGGAGTTGGAGGCAGAGGTTGGGAGCCACCAGATATCTGTGCTGGGAATAGAACTCAGTTGTCTGAAAGAGTATCAAGCCATCTTGTTTGTTGAATCCTTCCTCCACCCTTTCCAGTCCCTACAGAACATTAGCTCATTTTGTCTGGTTACATAATCATGTCATTATTGAGGTCTGGAATTTTGCTATGTATTGTAATGCTAAGTACTGGGCCTCAAGGCCTGGTTGCCTCCAGGGACAAGAGAATCTGCACCTGCACCCAAGTGATGCTATGTAACCTTGACCCCAAGGTTATCCCTGATGGGTAAATAAAGATGCCTATAGCTGGGCAGAAGAGAGATAGGCAAGGTTTGGGTTCCCAGACTTGAGCTTGTGGTCAGATCAGAGAACATGAGGAGAGGAGAGAGAGAAGGTAGGGAGAGAAGATGCCATGGATTGGGTAAGTCATGAAAACATGGCCTTGAGGGCTGGCCAATTGGAGATAAGAGCTGTCCAGATGGAACCTGCATGGCAAGTTATAGCGGGAGTTATTGATGGGCAAGTAGATTCTAATAGCTTAGAGGGTAGATATCTGCCTGCTCTGGTGCATTAAAGGCTTGTTATAAATACAAGTTGTGTGTCTTTTATCTGGGAATTGAATGATAAAAGGTGGGGTAGAAACCCCCGACTGAGATTAAATAATTATTACAACATGTCATTTGTGTTTCAAATAAGAGAAAATGGCTTCATGCCTTCAAAACACATTTTTGCCTAATTTTATCAAATTCCCAGAATTAAAGCAAAGATAAAAGCGTGTTCCTTCATTTTTCCTTAACATTTTAAGAATTTTCCCAGTACTTCACTATTATATAGTATTTTTGCCTTAGTTTGAGATATAATTCCATCCTGTTCCAATGCATATCTATTCTACAAATAACTAAAATAACTACTTTTAATAAAACCTCTATAGGTTGTATCATGTTCTCAGGAGTTCTTCTTAGATGTGAGTAAACAACTGAGCCCACAAGACTATCATGAACACATCTAGCACCTGCTATCTCTAAAGAATAAAAGGTGGGGACCACCCTGTGCCTGCACAGGAACACCCAATGCCCCCTTCAGCAAACAGCTCACATAGCAGCAGATCTTGGGTGCAAAGTGTAAAGGAAAACATCATACACAGGTGTAACTGCCTGGACATAATTACCTTAACCTGCCTGGACCATCTCTAAGCCAACATTATAAGCATGGTGTCCAGGGTCCCTCCAAGGAATCAGCATAGAAAAGTCATGTAAGCAGTGCTTAATGTGATGGTTTACTATCCATTTATTGTTTCCCCATGAATACAGTTTATTTGTGTGGAAGGCATTTTTACAGGCAATATGGGTCACGTGCTACCTTTTCAGGAGAAAGAGGAAAGGAGCTAGAACGTGAACATTGGTCAAATTCTTGTGCAGAAGGAGAAGGGAGTTTGGGAACAAGGACCCACGTGGGACTCGGAAATTAACTTTCTTAAAATGGCTTCTTTAGATATGCCCCTACATTATATTTGCTAACCACGGCTTCCCTCTGGGTTGTGAAGATACCGGTGTAGCAGCAGCTTGTGTTCATCCCCTTGGGTGGCCTTTACGAAGTTTTAAACCCAGCGCCGCCCCGGGGGCACCATACTGCAGCTGGGGAAATGGAGCGTTGGCTTGCTCAATGCTTTGCATGACACTGGCCATCAGCAGTCACTTCAGACCTGTATGGAACAGAAAGGCGGTGCTGGACACTTATCGATATCCTTCTGTGCCTCTCTCCCTCACTTTAAATGTCTTTGTTCAGAAGCTACCTCTCCAGTGGCTACCAAACCGCTGCAATAAACCCACACTCCTCCACCTTCCTTCAGTCTCTTTGAATACCACTGTCTTCACTGAACCCACGCTCCAACCTCTTCACATCCTTCTCTCTTCACTGGACTATAAGCTCTCTCAGGGCAGCCTTGATCCTGTCTCCAGCTGAAATCTTAGTACCTAGAAATGGCTGTTTGTAGACTCCATGACGAATATTTGTTGGGATAAAAGGACCACATGAAGCACCTGTAATTTCTGGAGGTTGAAAGTTAGTTACTTGATTCTCAGTCATTTCTATCACTGTGCCACCAATGGCAGATATTTATTTGTATGTGTGAAAACTGGGATTACTCCTTGTAAGGTATCATTATGCGTCAGGAAAACTAACCAAAGGTTTGTCCTACAGGTAAAGTGCAGTTACTGCTAAAAGCAGGACATTTGATCTCATTCTTGCTGGTGTGTTTTAAGGCTGAAATAGTAGGGCAGAGGATGAACCTCAATGATAGAGTACTTGCCTAGTATGCATGAAACCTTGGATTTAATCTCCAACACTGAACAAACAAGAGAGACCGGGAAGATGAAGTGACTCGGGAATCCCATTGCTTTTTTTCATTTCAGTTGAGAGACCAAATCTTTTGGGTTCCATCTTAGAAAACCTGACCTAAGGTTGGACTCAAGTTAACTAGCAGGCTGGTACCTAGTACCAGTTTCCAGGCTATCTGCCAACAAGACCAGTGTCTAACACCAGTTTCCAGGTTATTCCCCAACAAATCTGCACCCCCAGGTTACAAGCCTGCCCCTGACACTTCACCAATCAGGAAGAAAACAGAAGTTAAGTTTATGGGTTAGTTCCCAACACCAGCCAAATATGTTAAAGACCATAATGCCCCTGAACCAGATGTGTACTAGGCTAGATACCCACTTTATGCCTCTATAAATACTTGCCTGAAACTGGGCTCAGGTCCTCCCATTCTGTGTCAGAGATGGAGGTGTGGCTCAAGCTTGAGCTTGAATAAAGAGACCCTAGTATGATTGCATCAGAATTGGCTCCTTGGTGGCCTTTTGGGGTTCATGAATGTTTTCTGGCACAGCACAATCACTGGCATTCATTAATTTTAACACAATGGCCTGATACATCATGGATATCCCTTACGGTCTCCTCACGCCATGATACAACAGACTGATACACTATCCACTTCCTCAAGGCAGGAGCTAATGTGCACCAGGCAGTATCCAAATCCCATCCCCCCACTGACCTATTGAAGCCTTGTACCAGTCAGCATGCTGAGCACCCAGGATGTACTGACACAAGACGTATTACCTTTGGCTTCCTGTTGGCTAGAAAGACCTAATGTGGCAGAGAGGCAGTTACAACGTAATTCACCAAGAGCCGCTCTTGGAGACCTGTAATATTATAGAAGTCTATATAATAGAAGACAAGCCAAAAAAAAAAAAAAAAAAAAAAAAGTATGTAAGCATGGACCCAAAGGTATAAGTGGAGACTGTTCAAGTGAAGAAGGACTGTGGAGGGGTTTCTTGACCAAAAAAAACCCTAGCTATATCAGAGAAGTATGCAGACAGCATCTTATTCCCTGTCACTCTTCTCCCCTCTTCTGAATTTATTCTCTAGCCTGTAGGTTAACTTAAATCTCCACTGTACCAATAGAGGTCATTCAGGAATCCAACGGGAGCCAATACGCAATGCAAGCCACCAAGGAGTGGCCAGTGAGGTCTGGAAACAAGCCTACATTACATTGACAAACATTTGACTCTTCTACAGAAAAAAAATATTTGACTCTTAGATTTTTGTTTTGTTTTGTTTTTGGACTTTGTTAGAGGCATCTGAAATGGACGAAACCAAGCTGTTTGCCTAAAACAGTGTCCCAAGCCTGAACTGGCAGGGGTAATTTTCTGAGATTAAAATAGAAACTTGTTTTGCTAACAGAAGCAACTTGGAAATCAAAGAACTATTATTTTTCCCTTTCTTGCAGAAAATTCCTGTTTTTACACAGACTGATAAATCAGGATAGTGTAACCAAACTGGCACAGAACTTTTATTAACAATTTGAAGTAGCAGAGACCTCTCAAAATGATGAGAACGGAATGACACTTGAATGTACGGTAGCAAATACTTTCGACAAACATTTATAAGGACCTACTATGTGCCAGACAATGGTGTAGGCACTAAACAAAGATAGATCTTCTTGGAGAGTTTACATTATAGCAGAAAGAAGACATAGACAAACAAATTATGCTATAAGAGAGAAGACCAGCACAGTGGGGGAAAGCCAAAGTATAGTGGGACATGACACCAGATGGGAAGATAAGAATTTTAAATAGTATTCATATTTGGCTTTTCGGGTGATTTTTGAGCAAGAAAGTAAGATTTAGCAGTACAGTCAACGTCTTTAGTGCACATGCCTAGAGGGTGCCAGGCCAGGAGACCACGGACTGAGGAGAGAGGGGACAGGACAGTCAGCCATTGGAGGTATGGTTTAAGGACAGGAATGATTTAAGTTTGAACATATATTTTATGAAAATCATGCTTTTTCAGTCCTTTGGTATAATGCTTTTCACTCTGCAACAATAGCACAATCACTACTTCAAATGGTTCCAAAGAGTTCCCCTCAAGAACCAGCTATACCACAAGCTGTCTAAGTGGTAACTAACTTTCCTTCTCCTGGGGTGGGGCACTTGCCCTACCCACGGGGTTCGCGGAGTGGAGCTGCGGGAGACAGAGATTCCCGCGTTTCTTCTTCAAAATGCGATCTGAGAGCCGAACCCTTTTTTCAGTTAAAAGGCGCAGGGCTATTCCAGCTCTGTGGCAGAAGCAATCTGGGTCGGCCTCCTAAGCAGTCCAGGAACCTCTCCGTTTGAAGGTGTGGAAAGGTTGGGATCTCTCCTGTACCCCGTGTGTGTATGTGAGGGGGCGCCTGTCTACCAGACAGAATGCTTACTTCCACCTCCACCCCCACTGTCGCCCCAGCCTCTGGCAGTTAGGCTCAACCCTTTCAGGCAGGTCACCCGGCACGCCCTCTTCCTAGCTCTGCTTAGCAACTTTTCTCGCAACCCGGGACAAGCGCCACCCGTGGCAGAGGCTGCCTGCGCGCCGCATCCCCGCCCCTGAGCCGCCCCTGCCCCGGGGGCCCGGGGAGGGGCGAGCCCCGGCGCGCGCCCAGGGCACCAGGGCGGCGGGGCAGGGAGGGCGGCGGGCTGCGCGGCGCGTCCCTCCCGCCTCGCTCCTCCCCGCGGGCGGCGCGGCTCCCGCCGCAGCGCCTCCCCTCGCCAGGAGGGAGCCGGAGGGGCTCTGCCAGCCCGCCGCAGACCTGCCCGGCTGCGCGCCGCGTCCTGTGCGCCCCAGTAGCCGCGGGTGCCCCGCCGAAGGTGGCCAGGAGATCCCGGGACGCGCGGCTCCCCGCACCCCCCGGCGACCCCGCGTCCTGGTCCGCCGGCATGGCTGTGCTCCTAGCGGCGGTGCTCGCGTCCTCGCTCTACCTGCAGGTGGCCGCCGACTTCGACGGGAGGTGAGGCGGGTCCCCGGCTCCCTTCCCTTCCCGTAGGGACCTCGAGTCGCGCAGCCCGGCTCGGGGCTGGGGAGAGAGAGGTTTGTGCCCCGTGTGCCGTGAGCGCGGGCAGGCGCCGGGACACAGGTGACGAGTGGAGCGTCCCTATAGCTCGCGGCCAGTGATCAGGGTGGACTGTGTCCGGAGGGGAAACTTGCAGGTGACGGGCGGTGCGACAAAGGGTGGCGGCGAGGACGGGACTTGGAACAAATGGCACCCGAGGGCTCCCCGTTTGTTTTCTGAGGGCGGGGGGGGGGGGTACACAAGCTCTACATGAGTACTGAGAGGAGGCGCTCGGGGTGTGTGTGTGTGTGTGTGTGTGTGTGTACCACACCGCACCGCTCAGACCTGACGGGCCTGACTATTGCGTGCTCTGACAGGTCCCAACAACCTCCGGCAGGGTCTCCGTTGTCACTCAGCGTGTCCCCCCAAGGCAGCGAGCCACGCGATCTCCCCGGAGATCCCGGGCTCTGCATGAGGGTCGCTTCCTTCAGTCCCCACCGAAGGCCTCAACTGGATAGGTTTCCCGCTGGCTCACACCACCACCCACCCCTGTCCCCATCCCTCAGAGCTTGTCCCAGTGCTGCCTTGAAGATGCCGCACCTGTTTTACCTGCAATCTTGGAACGAATCAATTCCAGGATTGATTGGCTTTCTTGTCCCTGGAGGGGACCAGAGGAAAAGCCACGGACCGCTAAAGAAAAAAGCACCGCTCTTGGTTCACCACCTGGTCGAAGGAAATAGAAATTGGGGTTGTTATGTACTTCGGGCCTGAGGGTAAAGCGAAGATGAATTGAAAAGATAAAGAGTTTAAAGAAAAGTGGAAAGCAGCCAGAGGCTAAGCCTTTTATTTTCCAAAAGCAATTCTTTGCCCACATTTGGATTTGTGGTGCTTTACTTTGGGGCACGCACATTTACAAAGAAACACACGAGACACTTGTAATGCATAATAGTTTTTAAAAGGCGTCCAAAACAGCCCGATTTTGGTGTCCAGAAAGTCTAGTAGGTGTGAATCTAAACAGGATAACAGTCTCAGGTGTTAAGTGTGATCTGATGCATACATCTGCATCTTAAACTTGCAGTCTCTTTGGGTATACTTTACATTGGAGAGGGAAAGAATGTGAATTGCTGACGCAGACAGCTTGTAAAACGCAAGGACACTTGAGACACTCTCCACGGTTAGTTTTTCAGCTTCTCTTAAGGCAGTGGTGGGTGGGAGGAGGCAGTTGTATAGAAAGAGCTTGGTTGCATTTGATTTTTGAATAACCTCCTCTTCTTGCCCATTTCCTTATCTGCCCTTTATAGGAAGCACAAATTTGTTTCTGCTTTGATAGATCTGTTATTCAGCACGTTTCAGCTTTCGGGTGCATAAGTCAAAACTGCCCCCCCGCCCCCCGCCCCAACAGCTGTGAGTCTGGCTAAATCTGTTTTATTCCAAGCTTCCAGAAACCATCCCATGAATGGTGGCCTGAGCTTTCTTGCAGCCGACGCCATTTCTTCTCCCTACTCCTGTGGGCTGGGTGTGTGTACATTTAACTTTACAATTAGAAATTAGATCATTGTAGAACTATTACTGAGAAGGTGTTTTATCCTCAAATTCCTGCAGGCGGTAAGGAGTTTGTAAAAAATTACTGGGTGTGGTTTAAGTTTTTTTTTTTCTTCTAAATAAAACAAAGAGGAAATTATTTTAAATCTCAAGGGTCTTTATTTATTTGAAATATTTTGTTTGTTTGGTAGGTGGCCCAGGCAAATAGTATCTTCAATTGGCCTATGTCGTTATGGAAGCAGAATTGACTGCTGCTGGGGCTGGGCTCGCCAGTCCTGGGGACAGTGTCAACGTGAGTATCCGGGCTGGAGGCTCCTGTTCTCTGGGGATGCAGGGGGCGGGGGTATATCTTTTAGCTATGGTTCTAGACTTTATTCTGAACTTTGGAGGGCTTGTCATTACTGAATAGCCCTTAGCTGTGCAGATCTGACCCAAATCTTTATTCTGCCCCTTTCCAGCCAGAGGCACCTGTGTCACAGTGACAGCTTTGCCATTTACAGGGAGCCACTTACTGTGTTGTTCAATGTATTTTATTAGTCTATGTGTATGGATGTTTTGATTGCATGTATGTGCACCACTTGAGTACCTGGTGCTGGAAGATAGCCTGAAACTGGAGTTACAGATGGTTGTGAGCCAACGTGTTGGTGCTGGGAATTGAACCCAGGTCCTCTTGAAGAACACCAGTGCTCGTAACCACTGATCCATCTCTCCAGCCTCGGTCCTCCACACTTAAACTTTTGTTTTCAGTTCCTTCCTTTGCTCTGAGCTCTGAGATGACAGTGAGATAGTGAGTCTAGACAATATTTACACTAAATAAACCGGGAACTGAAGAGTCCCTGTAAAACCTCCACCAGCACTGTTGTGTAAGGTGGCTAGTTGCCATTTTCAAGCCTATTTTTCTTCCTTACTTTCTTGCTTTCTTTTTTAAAGATTTATTTATTTTATGTATATGGGTGCTCTATCTACATTTACACTTTTGTGCCAGAAGATGGCAATAGATTCCATTACAGATGGTTGTGAGCCACAATATGGTTGCTGGGAATTGAACTCCGGACCTCTGGAAGAGCACCCAGTGCTCTTAACCGCTGAGCCATCTCTCCTGCCCTTTTAAGTCTTTTCTTATAAAGAGAAGTTATACTGACATCTATATGGGCCAACCTACAGTGCCATAGGAAACATCTGGAAAACACCATTTATAAATTCCATAATTGATCAAAATCATATGCAGTAGGTGCCAAATCAGAACACTGATTTCTATTTTATTCATGATCAAAATAGATACTTTAGTGACACAATTCCTAGTCATAAACAAAAATTTGAGTGATTTTAGCACATTTCTCAGAGTTTATTTAGATCTGGATCTCAAAAATTTATCCTGGTCTTCCTGTTTGCCCCTCTCCCTCCAAAAAAAGACACATCCCGCCCCAAATGATCAAATAGCTTTCTGAGGCATCTGTTGAGATGATGGGGACTGAGGCGGGCTCCACAGTGGGACTTCCATCTTGTTAGTCATGAAGTGTCATAGAGAAGGAGGATCGTAAAGGCCAGAGGGCAATGGAGGGCCCTGGCTGACTGAGGAATTGAAAAGATGAAGAGTCCCCTCAGCTGTAATCAATAATCTGCTGACGTTTAACTTGATTGAGGAAGGAGAGTGATTCCCACAGGTTGGTTAGTGGACACTCAGGCTATTGTCTTTGGTTGAGGACAGGCAGGGAAGAGAACTAGTAATTAGCTTCTTACTACTTGTGAACACTGGCCCTTGCTCACTCAGACCCTTGCCTCCTGCTTACGAGAGATGGAGTTTCTTGTTTCTAGTACACGGAGGGAGCAGGCAATGTTGTTGGCTTTCACTGGTTAGTCAGTTCAGCATTGTTTCTGAGGGACAGTGGTCCAAAACAGGGTTGGCACCTAGTAGAAAGTCACCTTCAGCCAAACACACGACAGTGTTAGAAATACTGGCAGTCAGAGGTTCGCAGATATAAAGGTTGGTGAGCCACCAGGCGAATTACAAGAAAGGAAAGAGAGGATGGACCTTCTCTCTTGGCCCAATAGGGAAACAATCCATCCCAGATGAAAACATGGTCAGCCTCTTTGCAGGATGGAGCTAGTCTTCTTTTCTGCTGTAACTTTTAGGAAACGGGTGGATTTAACTCTGAAGGGCCTTGAGGTCCACACAGTGGCCCAGCCCTACCCAGGTCAAGGAGGCATGCCCTGGCAGAATGCCCTGTGCAGCAGTGGGCTACGCCTTCACACCTGCCCTGGAGGCAGAGATTAGGAGACTGTAGGTTCAATGCCAGGTGTGTGGAAATAATTCTCGGGTAAAAATTCCCAGGGCTCCTGAGAGGCCCTACTGCGGAATTCCCCAAGCAACACTAGAAGCTATCCTATTTTTCTGTGATTAAAATTTTCTCAAGTATGCACTGGCTCAGCAAATCTACATCTGAACAAGTACAGAGGCCCTTTAAAGTTACAGTGTAAGATGAAATGTAATTATCCAAGAGATTTCCTGGACTTTTCTGTATCCCATGTTTTTTTTTTTTTTTTTTCTAACAGACTGGGGACACTGTCAGCTTCAAACCTTCATTTTGTTGCTACAAGAATGCAAAGTAGTGACACTCAGTATTTCCCTTCCCCTCGTAACACAGAAACCAAAGATGGAAGTGGTCACATTCCCAATGTGCGTGAGACTGTCTTGCACATGTCACAGTTCACCTGAGGTGTGGTGGAGTTGGGGAGCCAGCATTTCTGAGGGGAACGTAGACGTTAAATTCCAGTTTGACCTTCTTGACTGTGTGACTTTGGCTGAGCAATTCATCAAGTTCCTATGCTTCATTTTCTCTATCTCTGAAATCATTCTGAAATAACAGGAACCTTAACGACACAGAACCCTAAGATGAGTTATCATTTTTAAAGCACAGAGAACCAACCGTTCCTGGCCTGAGCAAATGCTACAGTTGTACTTGGTCATGTTCAATAATGACTATGGCACTGGAGGGCACAGGAAGGGCATTTATATATATCTATATATCTATATATCTATATATCTATATATCTATATATCTATATATCTATATATCTATATATCTATATATCTATATATCTATCTATATATCATCTATATATCATCTATATATCATCTATATATCATCTATATGTCATCTATATATCATCTATATATCATCTATATATCTATATATCATCTATATATCATCTATATATCATCTATATATCATCTATATATCTATATATCTATATCTATCTATGTTATCAGATTCTGTGTTCTTCAATCAGGAAAAATCCACACATGTATCACTACTGGCCAGATTAAAAAAGCTCCCAAGCTTCTCTGGTCCAGTGAAATGAAGGCCCTTTAAATTGAAAAAGAGCCTCAGCCATTAACACTAAAGATGGTGAGACCGTGGAGATGAATTCAGGGTTAGAAGTGATGGATCTAGGGGTAGAAGTATTCTTCTGTTTGTTTTTCTTCTGCCAAATCTTAGATGGTCCGAACGTCTCCTGTCAGCTGCTGAGTCTGCCTTTCTTTGTTTTGGTCTGAGGTAAAGGAATGTGAGGGCAAGAGGTCAGAAGGGACAGAAGAGCGCCGAGAAGCGGGGCTTGTGGGCTGAATGATGTATCTCTGAACAGCCCTGGCTGTCTCACATGCCTTTATGAATGGGAAGCTTTACATTCAAAAGTCAGTTGAAATAAGTCTGGTAGTTAGTTACCTCTGCAATTTCTAACCTCGTTCTAAAAAAGTATAGTGTGAAAAATATTTTGGACTCTCTGACCCTTAACTAATCTGAGTGTTCTTTTTTCCCACGTCGCTGCCTCATCAAAGGTACAGTGGCTCTCTTCTGATGAATTCGGAATTTTCCTAACACCATAAACACCTGTGTTGTTACACAAAGCCCTTCAGTTTCTCTCTAGGGAGACATGTTAGTCGAGGGAAAGTGGTACCCACATTATGCTGTCTACTGGATTTTATGGTCTTTGTGCAGATGCCCTTCAGGGAGTGTCTACTCCCCTGGATTGAACATTTGTGATTTGTTTTGACCCAAGTGTCACCTGAGTCACATGTTCTACACAAAACACTCTGCATCTCACTCCTGCTCACTCTCCTTTTCCTGAACTTGTTTGGAGAGACTCACATTGCAGGGTCATGGAATCGTCTGACCTCCTGTCTGCCTTACTACCATTAGCTACAAAAGCACAGTTAACTCAGGGACTTGCTATCTTTCTCTCCGGGGCTATTGAAGGGACAGAGTAGAGGAACAGCCGAGTCGGTATGGGGTCTGTCCTCGTATTCCCTGCCTGTGCCACCCGGAGTCCAACCCTAGCATTCCTGCCATGCTGAAAAGGCATGACAGTTTCCAGAAATAGGCAGGTTGTGTTTTCATAGTTCATTTGGGGTTAGATCTTTGGCATCTTTCTATTCTTTGACTCGTTGTTTTGTGTTCTTGGCTCATAAATAGATCTCTTCCACACTGAAAATTCCACATTTGATTTTCTAATTGTCTTGGGTTTCAAATGTATTGACTGTTTACGGGGCTCATTATTATCCAGTGCAATTCTCTTGCATTCACCTATGTATTGGTGGCTACATGTTTACAGCACACAGACTCTCAAATGACGTCACAATGCATTTGTTTCTGGCTTGTAATTTCCTGTACTTTAGCTTCCCTATCAATTCAATGGCATGTTTCATTTTAATTGTGTTAACTTTTTCTCTCCTTCTGCCAAGTAGACTTCTGTAGTTGAGGTTTCTTGGGTTTTATATGTCACTTTAAAGGTTCACCATGCATTACACCCAGGTAAAAGCGCTAGATAAGTTGGGGCCTTGAGCTTAGGCCCCCACTTTTGTACCTGCTTAGCCATTAGCAGATCTCCAAGGAAGGCTGCCTGTAAACTCCACTGGAGAACTTCCGTGATGAGGAAGAACACAGTGTCTGGTACTAAGCACTACAATTTCTTCTTTTTATGGCCACAGTATTTTTTCTTGAATGCACTTTCTAAAGACGCAAAGCAAAGGAAGGTTCAAAGTGCAGCTTTTTCCAGGTCTCAGCTTCAGAGTCCTTGGGCTGTCAGGGAACTAAAGGCAATGCCGTGGATTGAAGTGGGTTTGCATCCTTTATCCTTAGGAGCAGAGCAGATGCAGATTCCTCGTTATGTTTCCACTGGCAAGTTGGGAAACACTGAACACCTGCACCCACAGACAGACAGACAGACAGCTGTTAGTTCTGGACTCAATCCTCTTGGCATGTCCCAGGCACAGAAAGCCCACATGAAGACTTCCTGAGGTTAATAAAGAAGCAGCCCACCATGGAATAGCAAATCTGAAACCATTAGAGGTTATCTTATTATCAGAGTTAGGGAATGTGTTACTGGCCAGTGGTTGTGGATACAGGAAAGATTGATCAGCGCAGTATTGAATTGTTTCTGCGTTTCAATGAAGAGGCTGTTTGATAAAGGCACAGGATTTCGTGACAGTAATGGAGATACTTAAATTTTATGATTCCTACTTTCTTATGTCTTTGCTCAGAAACTGAGTCTTGGAAAAAAAAAACCCACTATTTATTAGTTTTTTGATCCTTGCCCAGGATTTTCTGTCCTCATTCATACAGCTTCATAAACTGTGTCTTTGGTAATTTAGGTTTTGAACACCCTCTTTTAGATAGTCATGAGTAAATTAGAAATTAGACAATTCTTTTTTTCAGCCCTAGGGATAAAACCCTGGGCCTTGCACAAGCTGGTAAGTACACTGCCACCAAGCAGCACCATGTGGTCCTTAGAAGAAAAGTCGTCTTTGGAAAGTTATACATATTATTCCCCTCACAGCCCTGTGGACATAAGGTCTGTCCTCATGTCTTCTGCCCATGCCACCCAGAACTGTTAACGAATTATTCTTAATATAAATATAAACAGTGAATTAATCCGGTGGCTATATTTATTTACACTATGTTAATCCCCTGTAACTGCACAGAGAAACCAAGATTTATTTAACACTGCACCTCAATGGCTGAGCAATTAAATGATTTATCCCTATCTTCTATGCTAATCTGCCTACCTCCCAGCCCCATCCCATGATACTTGCATGTTATTATTGGTCTGGCTCCTCTAACCCAATTTTCATGTCTCCAGTTCCTCCTTCTTTTCAGCAGTCTGCCCTCCCCCCTCTCACTAGTGGACATCCCACCCTATTCTCTCTGCTGCCCAGCCATTGGCTGGTCAGCATTTATTGACAAGGCAGAGAACAAATGGGAAGAACTGTTTTACACACACTTGAGACAGGAGATTCTTGGTATAAACATTACAATGCCATGTCCAGATTAAAACAAGATATGAGGGCAGAGAAATCACCATTGGAATAAGACAAGCGGGAACTTTCCGCAGTGCACAAACACATTATGCCTACACTGAACCCAATTCCAACATGAGTCCTAGCAAACACCTTTCCATTTGGAGCCAACAAATAAAACAGCTTTTGCTGAGCATGGATTAGATCTTACAAATAAAACAGTTCACGACTGGTCAATCATGAGTACTCCGGGAATAACTGAAAATCTGGGGTGGGGGTGCTGGCTGGGGCTGTATGAGAGACTGCTGGCAGGTGTCTCTATCAGCTTGATGGAGCTGAACATATCCCATTGTCTTGAGCTCTTTAGCCTCCTCTCCCAATTAGGAGGTTAGATCATAGAATCTCTGCTGCTTGTTTTTTAAGGCAGGACTAAAAGCAAGGCTGTGGATGATTTTAGAACCACTTGTGTCTCCAAACCTGAGTACCTCAATCCATAGGAAGCGAAGCTGGGTTTGTTGCTGTTGTAACAAAGGAAGGGCCATCTGGGAACACCTTGTTCCTTGAGTGACTTTGAGTGGTCTTGGAATGCAAATTCCAAGCACAGAGTAGTGCTAAAGAATCTTGACCTTTCCAAACAGGTAGTTTTTGAGTGTGTGCAGTCTTCGAAGTTCAGTCTTAAAGAACCGTCTTGCTCTTTCCTTTCTTTCCACGAGTAGAACTGATCTTTGAAGTCATACCATTAAGAGCCACTAATTTCCCAAGCTGCTTCCTACAGGTAATTCGGGAAGCCCTTAACCTTTACAGACTAGAAGTTTTAGTACTCCTCAGGCCGAAGGGCCAGCCTAGTGAAAGGGAAGCCCAGTAGACTCTTGCTGGTTATCAGCCAAGCCTGTCCTCACGCCCCTTGGCTGCCCTCACACCCCGCCCCAGGAACACGCTGCTGGACAACACAAACTTCTCACACAGGGACCAAGGAGCAGCTCTGTGTCTGCTTCTCAGAAACTGGCTCATCTGTTCACAGCAGGTGTGCTGTCTCCCCAGATGTCCCCCAACCCCTGTGAGAGGGTCCTGCCCACCACTCCTACTTGGTGCTTGCTCTTTATCTGACAGACTCGTGCTCTGTACAGTTCAAGTCAAGCCAGCTGCTTTGAGGTGATCAGTGACGTTGAATGATCACTCCACAGTGAATAAGGCATATTATTCAACACAGAGATAGGACCTTCCCTGCAGGGGGGGAGGGGGAAGGAAAACCAAGTCTGTTGACCCAGCCTTTTTTACTGCCTCCTGTACAACATAGAGGTGGCTCTGCCTTTTCTTCATTCAAAACTTACTGCAAGTTTATAAATTCACACGAATACAGAAATTGGTGCCAATGCTATAAAACGCTAAACAAATTCGTGTGTGTCATGCTTGCACAAGGGCCACGTGCATCTTCCCGGTATCATTCCGACTTTAGTGGAGGTGCTACTGAGGACAGTGTGCCTTTTTCTCTCAGTTGTGTTTAGGCTTTTACTTTTTTCCAAACATACATTTTTAAAAGAATCTTAACTTATTTAGAAAACAAAATGTATTCACTTCCTGAGATAACCATTCGTCAGAGACATAAGTGTTATCAGGTATCCCTATGTAGCTTCCAGAGATATTTTTCATACTCTGGGTAACTTCTCTGTCTCCCCTGCCACCTACCTGCTTTGTACAAATGCAGTCAAGTAGATTCACTGCCCTGTGCCTTCTTGGAAGAACATCTTAAAGCCATTTTCTTATCATCTGTATGGGAAAAGCGTCTTTCTTATGGATTTGAAGTATTCCATTATGTGGCGGTCCTGTGATTAATTAAGCAGTCCTCTACTGCTAGATCTGTGTGCTGCTTCTAAAATAACCTTGATCATAATGATGAAAAACGCTGAGGCGCAGTCTCCTAATATGTAGGCAACCTTCTGTGGATGTCCAAAAGGCGTACTTATTCTTAGCTCTGGTCTGTTGGAGAGTGGTGTCTCAGTTGGTTCCGCTGGATCCAAAGACTGACCCATTGCTTGATGCTTGATCTTCAGAAGTTTTCCTCTCTACTTTCTTCCAAGGAAGCCTGGCATTAGTCTGATCCCAGTTTAATCCTAGTTTAATGTTTCTCCTTAGAGCAGTGACCTTTGACCACTGGCAGCAGAATGGACTGAAATTTGTCCGTTTGCCAAAATCTCCTCCTGGCTTGCAGCTATTATATTGTCTAGTTTTATGAATATAGAGTCTACTTGTAAGAGAGATTCACATCCTTTTTCAAGAATGCTCCTATTACCTTTCACCTGCAGCCGTAATTCAGTGTCCCTGTGCTGAGTGCTCTGTTACTGGGTCTATGATGGAGAAGGGAGGAGTAGAAGCCGAGCATGGAATGCTATCTGGGGACACATTATGACAGAAAGACCAAAGCACTGATCAAGATGCTTCTAAAGCCGTGGGGATGTGGATTTACATTTTCTATTGCCTATTCTTGTTAAGTTATTTACATAATGAATTTTTTGTTTAAAAAAAAAACTAAGAAATGGATATTTAAGTAAAAAATTGAGAAGGAGGCCTGGAGGACAAGAGGGGGAGGGGGAGAGAGCCCACTGGAGCTGCAGTAACGGTAAGTATTTGTTACTTTTATGTTTTCTTGACACAAAGTTCTAGTCTCCGGTAGACAGGCATTGTTTCTTACTACTCTCTGCAGAAACGTCTAGATTTTAAGATTTTCACTTTTTGCATAGCAGTAGCAGAAACTGAGACTCTTCTGTACCTTTTCAAAAGTGTTTAAGGACCAGTCCTTACAGAGTCATGTAAACCTGACTCAGTCTTCTAAATGGCTTCACAGTTTGCTATCATACAGACATACAATAACAATCTCCTACTTATGTGCACGAAGGCCATTTTCAGCATTGTGTTTTTACAAGATATACTACAGTGACTATCTGGACGTACATCCGTCTGTCATCATCGCTGTCCTCTACAACTAAATACAGGAAAACTCTACAGTGACAGCCTATTTCTACATTAAGAGAGCCTTCATTTTACTCTGCATTTTCTTTATAAAAATGGACTTAAAAACAGAATAAATTACGGCTGATTTTATAAGGAGATTTTTTTTCTACTCAGTCACTTTCTACTTTTGGTCCCACTGAAGATGCCTTAAAACATGAGTAGATTGATCTCCTTATTTCGATTTGTTTATGTCCTCTCTTGTTTGGAAAATGATGCTTTTCAAACACTCTTCAACCTTTTTTAAGGGTAAGAAATGTTTAACTAAAAAATGGGAGCCAGAGAGCAAGAGGCAAGCACTGTGGGTGAGTATAGGGAGCCGATCGTGACCCCACTATAAATAGAAAGAAATCAGTGAGAAATTCTTACACTAAGTTGTACTCATTAAATATCAGCATATAAACTCATTACCAACTCACTATGCACCCATATAAATTATGGTTTGGGGTAAAGAGACAAACACAGCTATTATATCCAGGTGCAATTTACCCGCCTTATATCCCTACATGGCTGATGGCCAGTGAAGGGAGCAACAGTGCTGGTTTCTTGACTATGCTCATTTCTTCGAAGCCTCATACAGGGCTTCTCATGAAGCCTACTTGATCTCCTAGTCTGCCTGGACCTTACAGAAGGCTGCTCTGTATAAAGTACACAGGCTTGACTAGATAGAAGCAGAGCATGAGGAACATACTGAACATAGGAGAGTCTGGAATCCAAACTTAAGTCTTCCCCTTTCACTGCAGCGTGAGGAAAGACTGATTCACGTGGACTCCTCACCCAGCTCCTTTGACAATTGGAACTGAAATCCTGGTACACATACACCCTATAAGAATCTCTCTTTCTCCCCCTTCCTCCATGTCTCCTTCCTTCACTCTTTCCCTCTGTCTCTCTGAACACAAATCAACATCATAAAAGTCCAAATAACAACAAAAAGATGGTGTGTATTCTGAGAGGGCACAAATCCAGGAAGGCCCCTGTCTTTGTAGAAGAAGCAGAAATTCCTGTTCCCCAGACATGAAGCAGCAATCTGAGCTGCTTGGATTGTCACCTTGAACAGCCTTGGAGAAGTGAGGAGTTAGCATTTTCTCCTTAATGACAACCAGTGAAAGATTTGTCCAGAAAACAAAACAAAAACAAACAAAACAAAACAAAAAAAAAACAGTAGATAGCAAAGACAGTTTAGATTGGGGGAAAATATCAGTTGCATTTGTCTAAAGTGGTTGTTAGTCTTTCCCTACAAACAGGTCAGGACAAGAAGAAAAGTAATTGTACTTACTGAAAAAGTGCATGTTACTGGCATTTGGTTAAGTAATACCAATTTGGTTAAGTAATGCCAAATATAATTTTCTACTTTAATGTACTATAACATTGCTTTAGGTTTTTTATTTCCTTATTAATATGTAATTAAAGAGACAATTATGGTCATAATAAAGTTCCCATTAAAGCCAGCAGAGAGGAATATTTTACAGCCCAGATCGGTTATTTTGGTATATGGTAAATATTCACAGACATCTTCTGTACATTCATTCCATATCTTTTTATAAAGAATTTGGGTTTTAATTTATCCTGACAAAATTGCTAAATCAATATAATTCTGGTGGAGGAAGGTAGACACAAGTATCAAAGTTCTTTTTAGCTTTAGAGTATGGTATTGTTCTGGAAGTGAGAACAATAGCCTCACTTCCCAGTGGAGCTTTAAATACTAAAAGTTAGGGCTAGCATTGGTAGGTGCCAGACTTCAGTAAATGAAGGTTTGTGACTAAGGATTTAATATAGATGAGTTTTGTCAGTAAAATTTAAAGCTGAATACCTAATTTGGTCAATACCTTTCTACCCATTCTGTGGAGTAATGGCATAAATTGTCCAGAATTTGTCCAGTTCTCGGCTATTTCCCTGCTAAAAACACGATCAGAGATCAGATTCTGTGGCTGGTCAGGGTCGCCTTCCATAGTAGATTTTATCATGGACTCTGAATCTTTAGGAGCAATTTCATCACAAATTAAAAGGAAGAAAAAATACTCAGCAATTCTTAGATTAATATATACTTTGTGAAGTCAGTGTTATTTTTCCCAGTCATGAGGGTGCACATCATTCATCCCAGTAATCAAGAGGCAGAAGCAGGCAGATTTCCATGAGTTCAAGGCCATCCTGCTCTATAAAGTGAGATCAGGACAGCCAGAGCTATACACGAGACTGTCAAAACAAATCCAAAACAACAACAACAAAACCACAAACCCCAACAACCTTTAATCTTATTCTCATAAGACTAAATATCAAACCCAATTTTAATAAAATCCCTAAATGGTACATGTTGCTAAATTGACAGTAACTGTTCCATGCATAGATATTTTTCTTGTATTTAATCAAAAAACTTTTTTCTACAATATATTGTGATCATGTTTTTTTCTCCCCCAATTCCTCTCAGATCCTTCCTACCTACCCACTCAACTTTATGTTCTTTTGTAAATTTTCTTTTTATAAATAATTAACATTTATTTTTATTATACATACATACATACATACATACATACATACATGAGAGCTTTGCGTGCATGTATGACTAGGCAGAATGTCCATGAATGGTATCCATGTATGCTAGAAGACCCATCAGATCCCCTGGAACTGGAGTAGCAGAAGGTTGTGAGCTGTTATATAGATGCTAGGAATCAAACCTGGGTCCTCTGGAAGAACAGCCAGTACTCTTAATTGATGAGCAATCTTTCCAGCCCAAGTTTTTAATTTTTAAAAGTATGTATGGGGGTGGAGAGGCAGGAGTACATACATGCACATGAGTGTACATTGAGGTACCTGCAATGGCCAGAAAAAAATGCTCTGGGTCTCCTGGATCTGCAGTTGCAGGTGGTTGTAAGCAACTCGGTGTGGATGTTGGGAGCCCACCAGGTCCTCTGCAAGAACAGTATGTGCTCTTATCTCTGAGCCATCCCTTGAGCCTGGAGACTTTCTAAACATAAGCTTCCCACGACCCAAAATTCTTTAGCATCTTCTCTACTGGGATATGCATATGTTACTTAATATTTTATTTTTTTCATTGGATACTTAACGTTTTCTACATCATTTGGTATTTTGAGAGTTTTTTTCAGATTGGAATTGAAATTCATTAATGAATTAAATTACTCACCCTCTCTTAGAATCTATCTACATATGGCTAGGTATTAAAATTATGATATGCTGTTTCATTTTCTATTTAAAATTGGGTTTTAAAATGGCTTTTTAGGAAAGGAAAGTATAAAATTGCAAAGAAATAATGTATAGGTTTGCTAAATGCTCTGTTCTCTGAGCTAATGAATTCTTTAATAGTCATGAAGGTGCATCCTGAAAGCTGGGTTCTTCTGGCTTCTTCCATTCCTGTGTTCTGCTGTCTGTCATCCTGCATGTTTGTGTGCAACTGTGCCAAGTCCGCTAATTGACTGTGAAGAGATTTCCCCAGATTAATGCCAAGTCTTTGACAATGAGAACCATACAATTTAAGGCTGGGATATGGAGAGCTTTGGAGAGGTGGTAGCCTTTGTGGCTGCTGGGTAGGATTTGGCAGGTAGCTCAAGTGTTACATGACATGTCTTCCTTTCCTTGTCATGCTTGTCCTTCGCAGTTGTCACTGTAAGGAGTTGGCCCCTGGCCTGTTGAACCACATGTTTAAGGGGCTCTGTGTCTCCGTGTCTACCTCATGTGGTAATTGTATCAGCCATCTCAAAGTGTAGTATCTCCTTTGTTTCTTTCCAAAGGTGTTAAGTGGCCTAACAGTTGGGTGGCTCATAATTCTTTATAATAAATTAAACTGCAAACAAGCAGATAGGCACCGTGAGTGTGGGGTTACTACCTTCAGGTTCTGTGCCTCATCCCTTATCTGGTTTCTTGCATCTCCTTTTTGTCCTTACTGTTCCCACCATGAAGTTGAAACTGCCCTCAGACTTATAATCCTTCTATATCTTCTTCCCCGTCAATGCTGCTATTAAACGTGTACATCACCATGCATGGCTCTGAAGATTGTTTTCCATTGCTGGAGATCAAGCCCAAGGCTCACACGCATGCTAAATACAGACTTTACCAACAAAGTACATCTCCCTTTCATCTTTAACACTGAACCCCAGGACTGTCTCCAACTCCACAAAGCTATGCTCAGCAGGCACTAAAAGCTAATCACTTAATAGATTATTTAGTGTGTAACAGTTTCATAAGCTTATCCATGTGCTTATTAATTTTAAGAGTATGTAGCAAAGTGTGAATTATCAGAAGTCTCAGATGAACGGAGGCAGGAAGGATGACTGAGTCCTGAACTACAAGCCAGTGGCTTCGAGGGCGATGTTCGATGTATTTGACACCCACGTGGAGGAACAAATTATCAGGAGAAAAGTGGGACAGGTTTTCCTGTGTTGCGATGCATGAGCTCGAGATGAGTTTCATCCCAGGGCTTCTCACACAACACTAAGACACAGAGCACATGCAGGAAACGTATTTTTTTTTTTTTTTGGCGACTTTTCAAAACTCATGCTGTAGATTGCATATGAAAATGTCTTTGTCCATCAGAAGATGATGAGATCTCGGGAACTTTCTACAGAAAGCCTTCTGTCCCATGTTTAATATTTCTTTAAGTTAAAAAGAATTTTCCTATGATTTTTAAGATGTAAATTTTAGAATGCAGGACATTGGTTGAAATTTAAGCTAGAAGCCTTAAGAGGTCTGCATACTGATACCAATCAATTTGCCAAATCAAATATTTCCAGGTTACCTTGTGTTAATTAAGAAAACTGTGACCCAACCTTGAGCTATTATGAGGAAATAGACTATGTAGAACCGTTGGGCTGCATGGTACTGAGACAGCTAGCTTGTAAATAATGGTGTTTTTTATCCTTTAATGACTCTTTTTTGTTTGTTTGTTTGTTTAAAATAATGTAAAATATTTTTTGCAGACAAATTATTCAAAGTTGGTTATGGAATGTATTAAAGAAATAGCATTCTCTTGCATTTTCTTTCTCATGCATAATCATGGCCATAAACCCAGCTTCTAAAATATGCCATCCAGAATGTTCTTTCTGCTTTGTTCTGATTTATTTTCAGTATTTCTTTAGACGATACTTGATGCATTTCATTATCCTATTTAAACAAATAGTTCTCTGTCAGCATATGATGAATTATTTTGAAATTAAAGGCAATAGAAACAACTTGCAAATTATAAACATAACCAACACGGAAAAAAAAATCTAGCAAACCAGGGCTGGGAGATAGGTGGGTGGGTAAGTTCAAGCAGGAGGACCTGAGCTTGAATCCTCAGCACTGATTAAAACAAGAAGCCATACTTGATGGCACATTCCTATAACTCCAGCATCATTAGGAGGCAGAAACAGGCAGATCCCAGGAGGGAGTGTGCTGGCCAGCCAGCCTCGCCAAAGGACCAGATTCTGTTCAATAAGAGACCCTATCTCAAGGCAGTAAGGCAAAGAACAATAGAGGAAGACACCCAATGTCCTCATCTGGCCTCTGCATGTGCTTACACTGGCATGCACACCCCCATACTCACGTATACAACACACATGCATGTATACATGCATGCACAGAAATCACATATAAACAGAACAAAAATCTGGCCAACAAATGTAACATTTGCCCTTTGTGATCATTCTGGATGAATGACTGGATTATCTCCTTGATTGAGTCAAATCAATCCTGCAAACTTTTCTTCCGTTACCCCCCCAAAAGACTCCCTTAAGTTGGACAAATACACAAAACGATGATCATAAGTTAAAGTGGATGTTTTATGTTTTAAAGAGGGAAGGCGTTCATCCAAAGAGAGATGTAATAAAACCATCTCTTCTCTCACCCCAGGACTCTAGGCTGGTCCAACACTGACCATTATTTGTAGTGTTTTGGGTTTCTTCCCTTAACTTTCATTGAGCTGGATATTAATGCATCTCCAAGCAAAATGGCTAAGGTTTTACAGTTAGTTCTTGTTGCTATTGACAATCAAAGCAGCCATGCAAGAAGACAGAGCTGAGAAAGGGAAGAAGACAAACTTTAATGTGTTTTCTCCAAAGCTGGAGGGGGAAAAGGAGCATGCAGTATATGAGAAAAAGGTAAGTGAACGGTCGCGGCGACATTTGAACTACCAGCCTGGGTACTCATTGAGCCAAAGTTGGTCGGTTTTTTTTCAGTTGCTTTATCCAAAATTCATTTAGATTAAGAGATACTGACTCTAGAGACCTACAATCAGTGTTTTGAAGATGAAATATTGGAAGATACAGTGTTTCAAAAGCTCTGAAATAGTTCGTTAGAATTTGGAATGTAGGTTGCTGTCACTATTGATCATTGGGTAAAGATATTTGCTGCTGGCCCTGGAGACCTGACTTTGATCCTTGGGACCCACATGGCTGAAGGAGAACTCCAACAAGTTGACTTCTGATCTCCTCGTTTACACTGTGGTACACATGCTCATGCCCCCCCCCCCCCCCAGTATACACACACACACACACAGACACACACACACATACACAAAACAAACGTTTAAAAATGTTTTAAGAAGAACTTGGACTATAGAAGAATAGCATAGCTTCAATTATTGCTTAATATTTTTGTTATGAAATGTTTTCTAATAACAAAATGATGACTAAAATATTACTATTTTAAACATGTCCTAGATTTTTTTTGTTGTTTCAGAGAAGCACTGAAAGTTGAATGTGTGTAAGTCTCCCGGAATGTACCAAGTTGGTCATACCCGCCCTGCCTCCTTACAGAGAAAAGATCTGGAATTTCTTTTTTTGGCCATTTGTTTTGCAGCTTTCTACGTCTTAAGGCAGAGACTAGCAAGGATAAGGTGCCAGCTCAAAGGTTAGAGGAACATATTTCTTGACATAATTTTGGCTAATTTATATCTTGAAGGCCATAACATCTAAATGATACTTTATAAAGCTATAAAAAAGACTTAACATTACTTGGTTTTGAGTGTCTTATTTGGTTGGGAGAAAATTCTATTACACAAAGAAGTGGGGTGTTTTGTTTTATTTTTCCTTTCAGTTATTCTAAGCTAACTTTAACTGAGTTGTTAGGTTAAACTTTTCCCTTTTGATCTTTATTTCTCCCTCTTGTTTTATAAATCTAATGAACTGACCTCCACTCTAACCTGAAAGACCATTTAAATATTTAATAAAGAAGCAAATATATAAATATATATAGTCTATCAAGTGAAATAAATTACTAACACCAGCCCACCACTAACCTGTGGAAATTATGTATCATGTTTATTAATTCTCCGTGGAACAATTCAGGTAAGAAATATCTTTACTATATCAGATAACAAGCTGTATATTGACCATACCTTCATCCTGATGCTTTGGTGTAAAAATATTCCTTGGTTAACATGTTTGTGCACTGAGTAAGGTCACTTAGCAAGACCTTCACAACTTCAGCGAACAATTTGGGTGAGGTAATACCAAACTACAACGTGCAGTCAGTTCTAAGGAGGCAACTCAACATGGGTGCTGAAGGAGGGGTCCCATGTCCCTGGAAATGGTTCAAAGGTAGGATTTCAATAAGAACATTTGGTGAAAAAATTAATAGTACATTTTTGGGGGCATGTTTTTGGCCATAAGCAAACTACTGGCTACAGATCAATTTTTCTTCTTTTCTTTTTTTTTCTTTTCTTTTCTCCTCCTTCCATCCCTCCCCCTCTCCGTCCCTCACCTTCTTCCCTATCAGGTAGTCAGAAGTCTCTATTTACCTCCAGGTCAGCTTTAAACAAACTCTCTATGTAGTCCAGGCTGATATCAACTTCTGACTCTTCCTGCCTTGACCTCTCCCCTGAACCCAAGGACTAGGATTACAGTTGTGGCTGCCAAATCAACACTGGAGAACAATTTCCTTTTTAAATTCTTTAAGTAAGATATAATTACATTATTCTCTGCTTCCTTTAACCTCTCTTATCTATCCCCCCTCCCATATTGATAGTCTTTTTCTTTAATTATTGTTGCATATGTATATGCAAATAACATATAAATATAACCTACTGGGTCCATGTAGTATTGCTTGTGTGTGTATGGCTTTAAGGCTGACCACATGATACTGGATAACCATTTGGGGGGTCCTCTTTGGGGAAGACCAGTTCTTCCTCTCTCAGTAGCCGCTGTCTGCAGCTTTTCATCTAGGGGTGGTACCAGTGACACTCCCCCCATCCACAGTGACATGCCAACTAATGCTTAAATGGATTTTGACGAATGTGTTCGTCCAAGCGTAGGTGGCAAGCAGAGTTCTGAGCTGTGTTTCCCTGCAGTGTAGGGTGAAGAGCATCGCAGGTTTAAATTGCCTTTTGCTTTCCACGTCCATCTTTTGCAAGAGTTAACAGGAAGTAGGACATTTTTCTAGTTCATTGCTAGAATAAAGCCCTTTGCTGGAGTACTGTCTTCAGTTGGCACCACTTCTTTGTCCTGTTGTGGATAGTGTCTTTGCATGAAGCCCTTAGTGGAACGGTTTTGGTTAGCTCACAGTGCTTTCACTTGAAGAAGAAAGTAGAGTTGCCCTATGAAACCTTAGCATTCACAGTTACTGTGATTTACCAGGAGCTAAAGTTAGGAGCCGGGTGCACAGAGATGAACAGAGCATGGACCTTTGCTCTTAAGGAACTCAGTTATAGACGATTTTGGTCTTTGTCCTTTTATAATTCTAACACAGGAAAAAGTTGAGTGTAGGCAGACAGACTGGCTCCGTGGGTGCATGTCACCTGGCAGGTGACCTGAGTTCGACTCCCAGAACCTTTATAAAGTAGACAGGAAAGAACTCGTGCCCTCACATGTGTGGCTCCCCTCCCCCAATAACAATAAATGACAATTTAAGAAGAATTGAAGAAGCTCAGGAGAAGAATCTATCCCTTCTGAGTCAAAGCAATAAGAGGTCCGTAGGCTCCACGGTGTTCAGTTAATTCATCTGTTCAATACTTATAGAATTATACGCTTGATCTTGAGCTCCGCTCAGCATCGTGGTTAAGGTCCATGACAGCACTGGAGGAGAGAGATGTACTGTAATGTGATGTAAATGATGTTGGACACTGTGAATGTGCCCCTCAGTGGACAGAACCGTAGACCAGGAGTGACCGCCCAGTAAGTTGTCCTGGATAAGGCAAGTGAAGGGCACTTTTGGAAAACAGAAAACCGCACAAAGATCTCCGAAGCCAAAATGAGCACATTCCGGGAAGTGTGAGCATCCCAGTTCGGCAGAGGGGTAAATGCTTGAAGGATGTCTGATAAGAAAAGCAAGTAGGAATGTCTCAGGAGCCTTTGATGTCATACTAAGTAGATTAACCTTAACCACAGAGTAATACAGGACCAGGGTATAGACTTTAATCAAGGAAATTGCAACTACTTTAGAGCACATGAGCTGGCCTGATGAGCCAAACCTAACCTAAAAGTGAATTTCTTTCTGGTCAGGATGTTTTAGCTTGTTTTTGAAATTGTCAGTGTTTCAAAGGAAACGTGGATTTCACAGACAGTGTTGAAAATCGGTAACTTGGCATTGCTTCCGGGAACCCGTGGGCTAGAGTGCATTAAGCAGCAGCCCGGATGGAAGGAGCAGGCGCTCAGTTTTACCCAGGCTCACTTCCTTCAAGGCAAATGCCTGGAACGTGCAGACATTTGAGGTTTGGGGCTAATTTTGGAACTTCCTCTTTGGCAGTTTAAAGACTAACTATTTGAGATTCAGACCTGGAGTTTTTATAGCGCGAGGTGAAAAGTTAGCCATGGTTGTAAGCAGTGGTGGGACTAGAAAGGATAGTAAGGCACTGAAAAATCCCGAAGCAGAACGGATGGGGATTCATGGCATGAGAGCAGTGGTGGGACGGGGTTTCCTGAGGATCTTTTCCGAGTACAACTTCATTTTAGCAAAAGGCAGATAAGACTCCTACCTCACTGAAATTTTAAGTAAGGATTAAATGAGAAGATATTTACAGAGCACTTAGCTCAGGGACTGGCGCATACTCATTCCAACAGAGTGGCTGTTGTGGAAGACAGTGAAGAAGAACGAATCGAGAAGAATGAATCGATGAGGACTCGAAAGTTTCCCGTGTGTCCTTTGGTGAACTAGAGGACTCGGGAGAAGGTGCAGATGTTGACGTCAGTTTGGGAGGTGTTAAATGTGGAACACTTGTGAGTCGTTGAAATGAAAAAATCTGATGTAGTCCAGAGACTGGCACGCACAGGGTGATTCTGGGGTCCCCCACTACTGACTACTTATGTCTTCCTTCTTGCTCTTGGACCAACTTGTTTCCAGCCAACTTGTTAATTGTCACAACAATTAATAACAGAGGATCATCTTGAAGTAGAAGAATGTGCCGTAGGCAAAATCATATCCTATTTGCTGAAGTGTTTCCTAAAAGCTTTTGTTCGGTTGGTGTGGAAATGCTTCCAGCTCTCCCTTTGGCCCGCATTTGAATGGAAGCGATGACTCAGCATCTCTTTATACCAAGGGCGGAAAAGTCATCCTCCATAAGCAGATTCCCTTTCCCCCTGGTTAGCTTCTTCTATTTGATGTCACTAGCATTTCTAATTATAGACGAAATGTTTGCAGGAAAGTGGGTGGTTGCTGGGAAGGACAGGCTGGGTTGCTTTTGGAGTTGTATGCCTTAGCCTCAGCTCACAAGCACTTTTTTTTTGCATGCTATCTCTACTGTCACAGCCGATCTCTGTCCCTTCTCTACACTCTTATTACATTTGCATGGACCCTGGTTCATGCACCCTCTGCTATTCTGCTATTCTGGTGGTTTGTGGACCAACATTATTTCTCCTGCTGGAGTGTTCGCCCCTGAAGGTGAGCCAATGCGGTAGACACCGTTACACCCAGTGGAGCAGCTTCTGAGGCATGTGTCCAGTCAGTTCAGTACACTTGTAAATGTGAAGGGATAGGAAGTTCTATATTATAGGAATCCAGAATTATATAGAAGCCAGGCCTGGTGGCACACACATTTAATCTCAGCACTTGGGAGGCAGAAGTGGGTCTATGTATCAGGTTCCAGGCCAGGCAGGGTTTTGTACAGACCCTGTCTGAAAAACCCAAAACAAAAATATGCAGGAAATATAACTTCAGTGAGCAGATATTTAGAAAGGACAATTTACTGTGAAAATGAACATCTTTGCCTCTCTTGTAACTTTATATTTCATTAACTCTCTCTCTTAAGGTTCAAAAAGGAACTTAATTTACATGTTTTCGCTCTGCTGAGAATAATCTTCCTTCCTTCCTTCCTTTTCTGGTGCACTGGCCCTTCAGATGTAGGGGTTCTGCTGCTTTCTGGCCATCTTTCTCCTGCTCATTCAGAGTCCCCTCCTGTGCCCACATGATAAATTCCTACTCCTTTCAGATTCAGTGCTCAATCCTGAAGGCAGTCTCTGGCATCTTTCTGTCTTTGACCTCCATGCAGAGACATTCTGCTGTGTTCTTTCAACTCCTTGTATACCTGTCATGGCTGTCTTCCTCAGAAGACTGTGTTGTGTTTCAAAGGAACTTTTGTATATTTAAGGAACTCAAGGTCTGGGAGCTAGATTTGTGAAACTCTTAAAATATACTGTGAAATATGTATATGTAAATGTATGCATTTGTGATTTATAACAGTCATATACATAGAGGCTTAGTAAAAGCCCCCAGGAGGGCTGTACTTAGTACAAGAGGCTAAAGCAACATTTGGAGATAGTGAAGGTAAAATTGAGCCCTGAAGCCTGTCTATCTGTGAGTCTAACAGACAAGGGAAGAGTGGCATTCCACATGACAAACATCGCAGAGCCTTTTGACTGTTGCTTCCTGGGAACCAGTCAACCTTATGTGATTGGAGATGAAGCTAATGGTTGGGGAAGAATTCAGACATAGGATATGGCTTGAATGCTAGCCCACGTGCAAGCCAAATGAAGGGAGCCAATGAGTGAATAGAGGGAGAACACCATCCCAGAATCACAGTCTAGGGAGGGCCTCGAATGGTGGCTTATAGGCCTGGATTGACGTCCACATACTAAAGAGAGAAGGACCCTTGTGCCCTCTCTCATTTAACCAATTTTGTACTAATGGGCATTTAGGTTCTCAAGGTTTGCCTAAGGTTTTCTATCAGTCAAGTTGGGAACAGTTAGTAATTTTCTTTTAAAAAAAAAAACAAAAAAAAAAAAAAACACAAATGGTCAAAATCACAGAGATTCCACATCATATCAGTGTAGGTACAGTCCTAGTACTGATTTGATTTTTGAAACAGTGAAGATGTTCCTTGATTCACATGCTTTTGAACATAGGGATTTTTGTTACTGAAGAAGGAAAAGATGGCTACATTGTCTTTTTCATTTTACTTAATAGAAAATTCACATCATGGCTACATTTTTCTGTCCTTTGCAATGATGCCTCAGTAACCATGCATCCCCTTGGAGAGGGTCAAATCTACTAAAATAGATACAGTAAATTTAAGCTAATTGAAATACTATAATGTGTTTCATTAGATCCTGAGGAATTATTGCATTATACTATCTTATGTCTTGTAAGCATCTTTGAGTCAGTCAGCACTGCTCTCTCCAACACTGTAACTTTCCTAAACTCACATGACCGATCCCTGCCCCTCCTGGGTCCTTTAGTCTCAAGACATTTGTGCTTGCTCCCATCTCTCCTTCCGGACCTACCTGCCCCAGAACAGGACGAGGGATTAGTCTTATTCATTCTTTATATTCACAGTTCTTGTACTTTGTCTTGCCAAGGACTTTTCCTCTTTGCCAGCCTTAGGATGCCGTTTTAATGAACACCTATGACGAGATGGCTGTTGCTCTGTGTAACTCTCACTTTAGAGTTCCTTTCAATTCTCGCGGTAAACCTGTGGGTAAGTTTGATCCCAGTGATGTGAATTTTCTATTAAGTAAAATGAAAAAGACAATGTGGTAAATTTTTAGCTTTTCATCTACCTTTGAGAGGAGAAGGTAACTGTGTAATCTTTATAGTTCATTTCTTTCCCCATCTGTCTTATTCTAACATCTGTACTCAACCTCTATTTAAAAAAAAAAAAAACCTTGAAAAAAACGAGTAACAGTTCAAAGAATGTCAGTCTAGATATCCATATTATCAAACTCTTCCCTCTTTCTCTCTTTTTCTCTCTTCCTCCCTCTATCTTTTTCTGTTTTTTTTTTTTTAACCTGAGAATTTAAATTGAAAAGAAGGAAGAATGAACTCCATCTGTAACTACTGACATTTTATACCTGTTCTTACCTCACATACTACCTGGCATCCTCTACAAGAAAGCAGCAAGTCTCTTCTGTTTTCGGAATCTCTTCAAACCCATAGGTTCTGTTGTTGCTCAATTATTATTCATTGACATCACCATTCTTAATATTCCCACCATCTGGAATCTGGCCAGTGGGAGCTCACCAAGCCAACTTTCATGTTCTTTGCATAGATCTCCAACACTCCGAGAGTATTGTTCAGCTTTCTGCCGCGGAAAAATGCTGTAGCTTTTCTTCAGTGGCCATGGTCTCCGTCTTTGAAGAAAGAGAAACCCAAGCTCCATTGTGCATCCTGCTACAGATAGCTATTTAACAAGAAAACAAAACTATCTACCTTTCCAAATGAATAGTAACAGCTTCTCATGTGATCTTAAAAGTCTGACTTGGTTTTGCCCTAAATTCCATTCTGTCTCGATGAACACAGAGCAAAATTTCAAGTAAACTGAAAAATGACACCAGTACCCAAAAGAAGATGTTTTTAAAAATGCTTTTTAAAAAAGTATTTATTTATTCATGTATGTGAGTGCATTGTCGCTCTCTTCAGACACACCAGAAGAGGGCATCACATTCCATTACAGATGGTTTTGAGCCACCATATGATTACTGGGAATTGAGCTCAGAACTTCTGGAAAAGCAGTCAGCGCTCTTGGCCTCTGAGCCATCTCTCCAGCTCAAGGAAGAGTTTTAAAGTGCAAACACAGAGTGCTTAATTATGATAAACAAAAGCTGGATAGAGATTCAAAGATGCATAGGCAGACACTTCCCTTCCTCTGGGCTTCTCTAGAAATAAAGGCAATTAGTGAGAGATGAAAGGAATACTTGAGAAATTCCTCTGAACCGGATGTTCCCAGAGACAGAAAATGAAGCAAGTTCTTGCCAGACAATTCTTGGAAGGCATTGTTATTTATTTCACTTCGTTCACTAAGTGGGTATCAATTTATCAATGTTGGCCTTTTTTGACTATAGTTCATTATTAGTTAAAATTTTAATTATGGCAATGCCAAGTTTTGCAAAATAAGCCAAAAATTTTTTAAAAATTCTTAGATGTAGCAATACTTCATTAAAGCTTCAGAGTATACAGCAAGTAATGGAATAAAGAGATTATTGTATTGTAAAATCCTCTAGCAGATTCCTTTGGAAATGATAGACTGTTTCTTCGAGGCACTTATCCTTAGAACATCCCTAAGTACCATAATGCATTTGAACCCCATTTTCAGCCTCATTCCTTTCTGCTTAGCACTTTATCGTAACCTCTCTTTCCTATTTCCAAATTACCTCACACACTGGCCTCCCTCTTCTTTCTTAATCCAGAGGAGTAGATTGAACATTGGCCTGAACCAAGACATTTTTACTGAAATTGGTCAATTCATTTAGCCTGAGCTGATTCAGTGGCAATGGCCATGTCTTTCCTGCCATATATGGGTACCACAAGGAGAAATTCAGCCACGTGAAATGATTTTTAGTTTAGTGTTCAAGAGAACATTTACCAGATAGCCTTTTAGATAAGAATCAGAGGTACTTTACACTGTTGTTAATTACAGCAGGAATTTAATGTTTTGAACTTGTTGAATAATTGACTAGTGTCCATACAATGTTTGGGGCAAACTGAGAGTTGTTTTCCTCTGGAGCTCTTGCCTGGTGGGTTTTGTTCTGCATGTGTATGTGATGGCTGAGGGTCCTTTCCAGTAGATCTTTATAAACTCTACCTTCATTCCTTCTAGGTTCTATTAATAAGCAGTGAGGGATTTCACATAGCTTTTAGCAACGCTTTCTCTTCCAAGGTCAACCGTGCTTTGCAAATGAGATTCTCTTCATATTTGCACTCCCTACCTCCTTCCAATCTTCCCAAATCCAGTCCATGGAGTGGCTGGGAATTATGGGAACTCTCTAACAGTCATTTTACAGCTGTTCTTTCTTCTCTGCTCTTGAATGCATTTTGTCACCTTTTTCCTAAGGAAGACGGCCTAGAGGAGAAGGCAAGACACCATGTCAAAAATGACAGATGGCACTCAAGGATTCAAAGGCATTCTTATATTAAGAAAATTTCTGTCAACGATAGACCTTGGATTGGCTTTGTCCTCATTGCTTTCTAGAACAGCTGTTCTCTTAGCATCTAAACTTGTCCTTATTAGTCCAGACGTTGGCCCTTGATGGTCAGTGTAATTCACTTGTGTATGAAACATACAATTAGTAATGAGGTTAATTGCCTCCTAGCTTTGGATAGATCAATATTTTTGCAAGAACAAGAAAGTACCGTTGAGCTTTTAGAATCCCAGCTGCAACAGTTAGGATAACGCTGAGTACATTTTTAGAATACACTCAAAGGTGAGAAGCATGGCCTCAGGGGATCAAAGAACTGTTTTTGCTCTGAATATGGAGACTTGTTTTTCTTTCTAGTCAAAACAATGACTTAGCAGTTATTCAGTGTCCCCAGAGATGTGACAGGAATATTAGGGCACATTTTGACCATGATGTACCTCTGTGTACTGATCTTTAAGGGAGAAAAATCTATCAGATCGGTGATCCTTATGAGACCTTTATTTACTGAGCTGAAACCATATGAGTATGGCAGGACATCACACCATCTAATGTGGTCTGTCTCTCTTGTTCCTGATCCACACAGAGATCAGAGAGCTCAGGTAGGCCTCTCTGATTACCTGTAGTATATTTCTTCCAGGCTTCATGCATAATCTCCTGGTGACAGTTTGGATCATTTAGTCCTTTCTCTTTTTCAGCAATGCCTCAATGTGGACACCTCAATTCACTGAATAGTATAGTTTATGCATGCAGGTTTTGCCCATTCCTGAAAGTCACATTACAATGGAATTAGTTATTACTAGGCATGCCAGTTTACACAAAAATGGGGAGCCAATTTTGTATAGATTTCTAAATGGGCATGTGCTTTCTGGTTACTTATATGTATTAATGAAGCTCTTTGCATACGTATGCGGCATTGTAGATACAAAAAACATGGTGTCTTCTATTTCCATACTAGAAGTTACCAATAGGACTTCCAACTGTGTATCCAAAAAAAGCAGAGCCAAATACCCTTGTCTGTCTTGATAAGAGCAGGTAAAGTCCATGTTCCGAGCCTAGTGTTCAAGACCAGTCGGGTTGTATTTGGTGAGGTGTGACAATGCCAGAAGGAATGGGGCTGGTGTTATGAATCCTTCTCTATCTTTCTTTTCATTCTCAAGATCTCTGGTCAGAAGAGGGCTGTAGCTCTCAGTTCCCAGCAGGAACACAGATGGGCGTATTTGACAAGCTTCCCTAAGTAGCATCCCAATGGTTCCACTCAGTGACTTCTGTTTATATTATAAATTAGCCAGAACTGAGTCCTTTGGTTACTCCTATCTGCCAAGGAGAAGAGAAAATGTAATTTTCCATTGTAAACTTACCGTGCACTGTGAAAATAAAAACCAAAAGGCATTCTGTAGTAAGGCAAAAAGGAAATGGAAAGGCAGAGTTCAAAGCATCCTGCTGGCTTGTCCTGATCTATCTGGGGCTTACTTTGTTCTCATCTGCTGTCCAAGGACTTCAGGGGGATAGCCTACAAAGACTTGTCCCACTCAGTGAGAGTCACCTCACTGCCTTCCCCTCTCCCACCTGTTCACACGGGGAAGTCTTTGCCTGCAGGCTCCACTGCACCTTTCCTTGAACATTTGCTGTCTGTGGTGATAGTTTGGACTGGAGACTCTATGATTACAGTTGTTGTCCACACTCCTCCTCTGCTTTGAAATTCTCTAGTTCTGGCCCCTGGCATGGCCTAAACAAAATTAGTCACTCCCCCGTCTATCTGTATGTGTGTATTGAGTATAATAATTGTTTGATGCATATTTACTGACTTCTATCCCAGACTTAAAACCAAGATCAGGAGGGAAAAGTCCTTTTATGAAAAATTTTATAAACAGTTTTAATATTTTGTGAAGAAAATAACTGATTTGTCAGCTCTGTGTGCACGCTACCACTTTTAATAGCTGCTGGGTAATCTGTTACTGGTTACTTCAGGCAGAAATGCAATCAGCAGTTTCTTTAAAATGCTGAGTCCGCAAATGTAGCAGAACCATTAACAGCCCTGACCTCTTGGAATGTGTACATTTGATGCACCTAAGATTAGGCCATCCTGCTGAGAGCAGAGAAAAAAGGAGAGAGGACAAAAAACCCTTTGTGAGTAAAAGGCATCCAAAAACCATGAATGGAGAGCCATCAGCTGGTCAGAGGTCAAAGGCAATACATCCTGGAGGCCAGAATGTGTACCATTCAAGAATCCTCCAAGTAAATAGGTATTTTTTAAAGCTACCTTTTCATATCTTCAGATATTTTCACATCCTAGTTATCCTAGGGAATTATCACTTTGACTCACATATAACTAATATGTAATATTACTTATATTTTCACATCCTAGTTATCCTAGGGAATTATCACTTTGACTCACATATAACTAATATGTAATATTACTTTTTAAGGAAAATATAATGTTCTGGGTGCCTCAGAAAACTTGATTATTTAGTTTATATTCATAAATAAAAATGTTGTAATCAATGGAATAGCAGTCTTTTAAAAAGTATTTATTTATTCATATATGTATGTGCATGAGCACATGCCATGGTGCCTGTGGAAGTCATAGGACAGCTTGTGGGAGGTGGTAGTTGGTGGTTCTTTTTTACCATATAGGGTCTTGAGATCATACTCAGGTCATCAGACTTGGTGGCAGGCACCCTTACCTGCTGAGCCATCTTAACAGTCCTTGAATATTTTCTTTTTAAAATGATTTTTTTTCAACCTTGCACTTCTTGATGATAAGGCCTAGAGGTTACAGAGAACCATGTTTGGAGAACTTCCTTTAAAAACCTTTACTCAGTATATTTACCATTCACTGAAAGCAATACTGGAAAGCTTTCTAGAAAGTTCACTGGTGTCTCAGAGAAATGAACACAGTTCTTTCCCCCCCCCCCCTTTGAATGCATTCCATGTCTGAAGTCCAAGTTTCAGAAACCTCCACATTCCTTTCTCTTTGTTCTGCCCATCCTCTTCTGTGCTTTGAAGCCACAGTGGGGGCTGTAGTCAACAGGCCTAATTGTCATAAATAAACGGGCTGACAGGGACAGGACAAGTATGCTCCATGGAACACCAGGGAGAGCTGAGCAAGGGAATGTCTAAAATATACGGTGTAGGTCGGATGCAGGAGTGTCAAAGGGAATGTGTGAGAACTGTCTAAGAAAATGGAAGCCCATCCCAGAGTGGAGCACAGGAGAGAAGGAACAGGCACCCAAGGCTTCAGAAGGCAAGAGGTAGGGTTGATGGTGTTGCCCGAGCTCAAGGCCTATCTGCTTTGCACCTGCTGGTTACTGAAGTTCATTTCTTCTGGTCACAAACACAAATGATGGTTGCCTAGGTCCAGCCTGAACTTGAACTTCTCGGACCTGAATGCATTCTTTACCTCTGAATGATTCACCACGCCGGTAACCTTACAGCTTTCAAATGTATCCAGTGATTCTCCTGATCATGATAGTCTTCTGGAAACTTCCTGCAGATGAGTTAAAGACCTCAGTCTGAGAGTTTAGGAACACCGCACCATCTCATTGCAAGCACAGTCGGCTGCTTCTTATTCTTCTGTGAGCATTTCCTCATCTCGTTAGCTCCCCAGGCCTTTTGACAGACCTCTCACCACTGGTCAACTCTCGCTGCTTGTGTTTCCTCTCCATAGGTGATCATCTTTCTTCCCTGTTCCCATGCTTCACAATTCATCGCACTTGTCTTTATTAGGCTTTTTATTCAAGCCCATATGTGGTGATGTCTTCACACATTCATTGGGTATTTGTTAACCGCTATGCTCATGAATAATTATTGTCTTGAATTGAGAACATGTGTTGTGTCGTGGGGCTAGGGTGATGGCTCATTGTTTTTAAGAGTGTGGATTATTCCTGCAGAGGACCCAAATTTGGTTTACAACACCCATGTTAGGTGGCTCACAACAGCCTATAACTTCAGCTCTCAGGTATCTGATGTTCTCTTCTGGATTCTTCAGAACCTGTATTCACATGTACATGTGTGTGTACACACACACACACACACACACACACAATATAAAAAGGAACATGGGATGGTTTTGTCTTTAAAGAGATTGTCAGCTCCTTGAAGTCAGACATCATGCTTTTATTTTTCATATTATAGAATTCATTATAATAACATCATGAATGTATAGGGTATATTAGAACAGTCTTTCCCATCCTTGGCTCCATGACATTCTGGTATCATTCGGATGACTTATTTGTGGGTGGGCCATCTGAACACTGTAGGATGTTGCCTATACCCTATTTGCCAGCAAACTCCAAAATGTCTTTAGAGATTCACAGTATCCTCCAGTATACAAAGGATCCCCATGAAATGCCACTGATACAAGGCAAACAGAGCTGGAAAAGGCTCTGAGAGAAGTGTTGTGTTCTTGAGAGAAGTGAATGAGGTTGTTAGCTAAGAATAAGGTTAAACTGGGAACTTTCAATTTTGCTGAGCCACTATAAAAGGAAAACAAAACAAAACTGTAATGCATGCCAGGGTTAAGAAGAATCAAGATGATAAGAATATCTGTGCAGAGAAGTAACAAAAAACTCTGTTTTTGTTTGTTTCATTTTTAATCACTTTATTCTTAGGCTATCATTGCCTATAAAATAATAAGTTGTTAGTAAGAAATTTATGTCTTTTTGGAATTTGACCATACTGTTGATCAAACCTAGGGTCTCCCATATTCTAGAAAAGTACTTTGCTACCAAGTCACATACTAGAAAACTCTATTGGTTTCATAGAAACCCAGTAAGTTCAAACTAAACGTTTTGTTGACTTGTACTTGAGAGAGTAAGTTTTGAAATTGTATGTCAACATTTTTGTAAAGTTATCTGTTACCTTTCTTGATTACTTGAGCAGTATACTCAGGTAACAAAAATTTTCAGCTCCAGGTGATACATATATGATAAATTCATATCTGCACCTTTGTAGTGTAGTCAGTGGAAAGAAAACAGTGGTTCATGACTTTTGCGGCTTTATTGAAAGTCGTTAGTTTTGTATCATCATCACACTGGTCTGTGACCTTAGTGCTTTATGGGGGCTACACTGCTGACCCAGGATTGACACACACACTGTCCTCTTTCCACAGCTGTGTGTCAACCACAGTGCAAACACGGAGAGTGCGTCGGGCCAAACAAGTGCAAATGTCACCCTGGATTTGCTGGGAAAACCTGCAACCAAGGTAGGCAAACCCCGTGGAAGCCCTGAGGATCCATCCCTGACACATAAAAAATTCCAAATTCTCCCCTAGCCGTTTTCAGAGCTGTTTCTCCCAGCTATGAAAGAGTTAAAAAATGGTAAATCTTAGACAAATATATTTTCCCAAAGGATGTTCCCTTACTTGTATTCTTGGATACTCATTAAAATTTGTCTGTGAAGAAGCAAATGGTCATATCTGTAAGTTTTATATTCTGGGGTTGTGAGAGCGATCAGTAGATAAAAGCTCTTCCTGGGCAAGCCTGGTAACTTGAATTTGAGCCTTAGAACCCACATAAAGGTGGAGGGAGAGAACCACATTTACAGAGTTGTCCCCTGGCATCCACACATATGCCATGGTGCGCTCGCGCGCGCGCACGCGCGCGCACACACACACACACACACACACACACAAATAAAACATAAAAATACATACAAACAAACATACATACATACATACATACATATGGTTTTTAAACTCTTACATTCTAGAATTTCTTCTTTCTACACTAATAAGTTGGTAAGCCTTTTAGGAAGTGGAATACCATCTATTTTACTTAGGTATATAGGTAATAACAAAACTGATCACATTCTTTATTTGAAGAGACCAAAGGTCAGAGATATTGGGTGTCTCCCCTGAGTAAACAGAACTAGTTGAGAAAAGCTGTGTTGGCTTTGAGCTATGACTTACACAGTCCATATTCATTTTGCTATGCTAGTTTTCCATGAAAAAAAAATTGCAACTGGAAACTTGATTATTTCACTCTTCCTCCACGGCCTTCCACACGAGGCTTCTCTTCTTAGTTAACCTGTACCTGCAGAGCTCAACTGTTAGAGTTAAAAAGCTAAAAAGAAAAGTTAATGTTATTGCATTTGAAAAGATAAGAGTTATGTTTTACTTGAAAACAAAAAATAAGCTCACATATCTTAAAACATGTCTGACTTAGCCATCCCTGCAAAACCAGCAGTCAGGATGCAGCCCAACAGGCACTGTTCATTCTTGGGCAGCAGGGTCCGTTGCAGCCTCTCTGGTTTCTGGGTTCCTAAGGAATGTTAACATGGGACTCACATTTACTAAGTGCACACTATCTATTCATTAACTGAATGCCAGATTCACACACAACTCTTGGTCTTAAGAGTCATAGGAACCTAAGAGAGTCCCATGGAGATTGTTGGTATCACATCTTATGCAGTCGAAGTCCATAGACTGAGCCTGTCAGAAACAAACTGGGAGGAATGACCTGGGTAAGTGTGAGCTCAGGCTGGAGTCCCTATAAACCTTACTCGAGTAAATTGTGCTGACTGACCATACAATAAAATTTTAGGGCTAAAAATGACATCAGTTCAAAGCTGACTCTTTATTACCTTCTCCCTGCTGTGAAGATGAGCCCTTCCACCCAGCTCCTCTTGACCAAGGCAGTGAACAGCCTCTTTCCCAACTCCCGGATCATCAAGCCACAAGTGTACCTTCAAGGGGTGAGCGTACGTTGTCTCAGGTGGTCACTGCTCCCACCTGCAAGGCTTCCTGCAGTTATGTGACTTCTTGCAATGAAGGCTGGTGCAGAGATGCCCAGCCTGCAGCCTGAGCATGTGAAGCAGGCTGTGGGAGCTGTCACCTGTTGCTGATTCTCTGTGCCCTGCAAAGCAGGGAGCTTTCTCTCCTCTTCCTGTATCACGAATGGCTACTTCCCCCTCTTCTCTGAGTTTGGAAACCTTCTCCCAAAACCAGATGGCAAGATAGGTTTTGTTTTCATAGTCTGGAGAAGTTGAAGCTATGAGTTTGGGTGACTTTTTCCAGGTAGATTTTTAAAAGGAATTTAATGCCCTTCTTCTCTTACTGTTCAGGATATGGGATTTTAGGTCTGTTTAGAAATCAGACCACACTTTGGCTTCTTTCTTTTGGTGTACACTCTGCAATGGCCAAAGGGTGGAGTTCTGATCCTAATTAGTTGTTCATAGGCAATCTGTTGGAAGCATTTCAGTCTTATAGGCAGTGTGTAGTAGGGACAGGAAGGTAGCTCTTGTCCTGCTTATCTGTGGGGCTGCTGTGAACTCATTCACCCAGAACTATTTTGAAGTCTCCATAGTGATGGGAAAATCTGTAGGGAGTAAGGTGGTAGGATCACCTTCTAGTTCTAGCTTTTATCTTTACCCACTCACATGTTTAACTTAGAATAACTAAAATAGTTGGTGAAAGATTGTTGTCGCTGCTGATGAGAACATGCTAAATTTGTACTTGTTCTGTTCAAGGGGCCAGAACAATGGTGTTCATTTTAGAGTTGCTCAAAATTAAAAGATTTATGGCCGTCGCTAATTAGACATCTATTCACCTGTGACCTTACTTTAGTGAGATAAAGTTTTAAAAGTTAAGAGTTCTGAAACATCATCCAATCTAATTAAGCATCAAAGGGGAAAAAGTCCAAATGCGTTAAAGCGAACAGAAGGTGGCTTTCTGTAAAACTCCAATGGCTATCTTATGCGAGGACTCTCTCCCAGGTTTGTCAAGCTACCTTTCATTGTCTGCATGCTAATACAGTTTCTGACTCTCTTTGTCCTGAAGGCAAATAATGATGCTATGCAGCTTGCATTTCTGTTCTGGACCAGCTCCCTTCTCACCCCCACCTTCCCGCGCCTTGCTCCTGAATCCACCAGCCTGCTTAAATGTAGCCATGATGATAATGTTCTTCATGGATTATATGCATAGTATTTAAAGTGTTTGAATATAAGGGATAAAATTATATCCTTTAGTATAAGATATGCACATGACAGAGTTCATTATAATTTTATTATAGATCTAGTCTATGCTTCCAGGGTAAGATTAAAGGAACCTTAAAATAGAGACCCCAAGGTTTAATTTTTATACTCATTTACCAACTTTTAAATTTCTATAAGACAGTGAGGATCAAGGGGAGTCTTTCATGCTTGTTATAAGGACATTTATTGTAATTTGAAAGTGTCATTTAAAATTTCTGACTCGATTTGATAAAGGTACAGATGTGAGTACCACATTTATCACACACTAACTAAATTTTGTAAGGCTTTGGGTCAAACCAGAAATAAGGTGGGATAATTATAGACTGGAAACCCTGAGGAAAACGGAGGGCAAAGAGGTTCTTCAGCAAGATGCCAGAAGCTTTGATGTTCCCTCCTCACAGGGGCAGGACCGGTGTTTTGTTAATGCCTGTGGTGGTTCTGGTAAGGGCATTGTGAGTATGTTGGAGATGGGGCCAGGCAGTCATCAGGGATGTTAACATAACACCAACCACCTGTCAAGGGAATGCCATCTAGTCCATTAACAGCTGCTAGAGCAATTTCTCAAGTGGCTTCCACATGCCTGAATTATTACATAGCTTTTTAATATCAGGTAATAGAACCAATATCTCCTCATGTTTACCCATTGGATGCTTTCTTTTTTCTTCCTTTTCCATATTTTTTTTCATAGAGCAAATTTTCAGAATTTTTACAAGTATGACAGTTCGGTTTTTTTTACATAATATTTTTATTGATTATTTGGGAATTTTACTTCATGAACCCTGATCACACTCATTTCCCAGTCCTCTAACCTTTGTGACCCAAAGGAAGAGGAAAAGGGAGAGAAGGAGGAGGAGGAAGAGAAGGAAAAACCAAGTCCATTGTGTGTTCACTAGATCCTGGTCAAACTCCTAGTGACCAGCTAGGAAAACTGAATCCTTTCTCACCCATACCACACCAGAGCCATCAATTCCAGAGAGCTACCCTTCAGTATCCTTAACGCAACTGTTAGTTTTTATATCCTTTCAGTTTCCGATTCCTAACCACAAAGCACTTTTCCCATGGGAAGGAAGAGATAAATATGGCTTAAAGACCATCTTTAAGACCTCTGGCAAACAGGCTAGATTCCAAAAGGCATGCTAAGGGCCTCACTGACCAGCACTGAGCCAGGTTGTGGGGGCGCTGCCTTCAGTTGGCTTCAGCTTTAAGCACGGGTAGGTGTCAGAGAGACTTCCCCTAACATCAAATAGTCGTGGCTTGTGAGCCTGCTCTGGTTATAAACAGCTGCTGGATCTAGTTAAGACACCACCAGAAGTTTGTGTTGCTCTCTAAAAATAAACTAGGGAATCTTAATTGACACTCTTAAAAAGCCATCAATAGCCTTCTCCTGAAATACAGTCATATCTTACTCTATTTTGTGGCTTTTGAAATAAGAGTTTCTCTTATACTCAGTGTTATAAGGACTTCTTAGGTTATCTCCAGGGAGCCATAAAGCCAGTGTGACTCGACAGGATTGATGTTTAGGGTGATAGGAAAACTGTTAGGAACTAAGAAAGAGTTTCCTGATGCAAATGATGGATACATTTTCAAATACAAGGCAGAAGAGTATGAACAAGCAGGAGAATTTCACCTCAGGCAGCCAGGCTCATTCCTGTAGATCTCAGCAGACACGGAAGTCAACTTTTTTGATGAAACAATCTACATAGTACCTTCTATGAAGAGGGGTTCTTTTTAAAACACTTAAAATGTGGTTCTGTTTTGAAAACCTTTGACTGGGCAAGAGACAATAAAAGAAAAAAAAACTGAAGAAAACGTAGGAAATGGCGAAGGTATTTGCTTTGTTTATCTAACCTTTCTAGAATTTGCTCTGCTGCCAATGTGCTTACACTGTGGTGAGGGCAGAAAAAAAGACCAAGTTGGAAAGTCAGTAAAAGTGAGAAATATTTTGAGGTGTAATGTTTATTTGGTGACTTTAAAACATGATGTAACTGGATGTTTCAGTGAAATATAGATCTCTGGCAAAGGAGTAGGTCAGATTTAACTTTGATTAGATTAGAAAACAGCTCTGTAGCTAGATATATTATCTGTATTTTTGTTCAGTGATATGGATAAATTGATAATTAAATTATGCTAATCGGGTACTTAGGCTGCTGTTTCCAGACAAAGTGAACATGTGGTCACATTTCTTTTTAATGAGGTCTATATTACGAGCATTGTTTTATGTCACTGTGAATTTTATGTTCACTTGAGGCAGTGTGCAAACGGTGCTGGAAAACTTTTACATTGTGGAATTCATTAATTTCCCATTGATACTTAAGCCAATAAACATAAAATACATAATGATGTTTTGTCCCTTAGTGTTCCCACATGCTCGCTCCTCTTAACTGCCACACAAATGAAAATATGTTGAAAAGCTTTAAAACTTGGTTTTGTGACTTGAATGGATTAGTAATTCGAAGTCAGTACAGTACCTATCAAGTTGAACAAGAAGAAAAACAGAATTACGGTTGGTCTGATCCATGCCGGTTTTTTTCCCTTCTGGAAACGTAGCTGCCCTTTGAGGAGGTCAGATTAGTCAGATGTTTTAACACTTGCACATTCTCTATGAAGTGAAACGTGTCATATGTAGTATCCTTTGTAATAGAATCCATTAGCGTGAGTGGTTTTAATGACGGAGCTCAGGTATTGTGAGCTTGGTTGCAGTCACACAGACAACAGAGCACCCCTACCCAAGAGCTGAGTGTGCTGCTCTTTGTAGGATTAAGACAGGTCTGTAATTAGAATCACAGGTCTGTGAGGAGAATGCTCCCAAGTGTCCCTGAGATTCAGAGATCCATAAGGTCCCAAGCAACCTCTGGTTGCTCCCAATGTGCTGTCCGAGTTAAGATGATACACACAGATTTTATCTGTCATGGAAGTGATATTTCACGGTCTTGACCTATTTTCTGCCCTCATTGTCTCCATTGGGGAGCGTTTTGAACATTTCCCATCCGTGCTGAGGTTGTGATGTCTCTGCTTTAACCTCACTGTTTGCAGATTTAAACGAGTGTGGCCTGAAGCCGAGGCCGTGTAAGCACAGGTGCATGAACACTTTCGGCAGCTACAAGTGCTACTGTCTCAACGGATACATGCTGATGCCAGACGGGTCCTGCTCAAGTATGTCAAGAATCTTAACTGTTTTCTGACTGCCCTAGGCTTGACTGCTGACATGCTTTGGTAGCCTGCCTTTGGGAAAGCTGCCTCTTCATCTCTACCCAACAGGATGTGTGAGCGTGTTTGTATGTATGCCCAGGGAACTAAAGATCAAAATAAGAGGTGCACATTTACATACATGACATTCCTCTTACTGTGTAGGCCAACAGTAAATGGGTTTATAAATTGTATCTAGAGCAGAAATCACATTTTCTAATGTTTTTCTCAGCGTGTTTTTCCCTTATGTTCTCCATGTCAAAGAATTTTAACAATCACTGGGGCATTGCTTAGAGAGAATAAATACATCCTGTCTGTTCATAAATATTTCTCAGTTCATTTTTATAGGATGATTTAAGAATTATCAAAAAAACCCTGTTTTAAGTGGAAAAACATATATATATATATATACATGTAAAACAACATATATATGATATATATGATATATCAGTATATATCATCAGAAAAAATAGGGTCTCACATATCCCAGCCTAGCCTTGAACACTTTATATGTATATCTGAGAATGGCCTTCAGCTAGCTGGTTGTCTTTCCTCCACCTCCTGAGTGCTGAGATAATTGGCGTGCACTGCCACAGTTGGTCTGATGAGTTGCCAGAGTTAGAACCTAGATGCATGCTAGGCAAGCACTCTACCAACTGAGCTACATCCCCAGGCCTAAGAGGGTCCATCTCACAAGTATCTTTATCAGACAGAATTGTGTGATGTTCTCTGTTATCATTTGGGATGTGTTTCTAAGATGGTCACTACCCTAAACTCCTCTGTAGGCTGAAATTTTACGTTTCTATGATAATCAACAAGTAGTGGCCTGATTTAGTTGAATTTTATATAAAAAATAACAGTATCTAATTTATTTAGTGCTACACAGACATACCACTGGAACTTTTGGCTGGTGAAAATATATTTTAGTTGCATTTGACCATAGTTCCAGAGTCCCCTAACATTGTGGGGCTCTATAGGGAATCTCCTTTTGTCCTATAGAGGATTTGAATATGGAGCTGACACGTTCATTCGATATTTTGGTTAGGAAGAGCCCTTAACTCAAGTAATCTGGAGACAGACCTCAGTTTGACCTGAGCAATATGTGTCAGAGAAAGCTTTATCTTTACCTGCCAGTCCTTCTAAAGCATCAAAGGGCTGCTCTGGGTGATGATGGGGCAGGGTTACTTTTCAATCATGCCGTGGTCGGAGAGTATCTTTCCATCTGCTTTCCCTTTTAAGAAGGCTTGTAACTGACTCCCTGTTGTTGAGTCGGTGTCACCTATTGTTGGACATGTGAGAAAAGTGCACGAGATACAGATGCTTTTCACATCCTGGAAGCAGCCGCTCCCTCACTCTCTTCCCAGGTGCCCTATCATGTTCCATGGCAAACTGTCAGTATGGCTGTGATGTGGTCAAAGGACAAGTCCGATGCCAGTGTCCGTCCCCTGGCCTGCAGCTAGCTCCTGATGGGAGGACCTGTGTGGGTGAGTGCACTTGTGAAGCGTCTGTCAGGAGATGCTGTGGAGTGGACGAAGGCAGTCAAAGGCAGTTACATAGTCAGGGGTGGAGCTGCTTGCTAGGAGATATCGGGTATTTTAGGACAGGATTTCTGTGAATGGACCAACGAAAGCTTATTTTTGAAGCATGAGACAGAGGGAACCATCCACATGTGCAAAAGCACTGCAGGCAATAGCACTGTGTTCAGGAAAACTGGATCTCAGTGTCTGTATCCCACCAGAGAGAAGGGAGCAGTGGAGCTGAGCAGGTCACCAGGGCTACGTCATTACATGTGTTGTACCACAGGGCGTAGCATTTTCTTAGAACATTGAGATGGCAGTTTAGACCATGGCAGAGTTTGGACTTTCTGAGCTGCAGACTAGCTGTGTAACCTTAGTTAGGAAAAGAACTTCTTTTCTTGGAGCTTGGGTCTCTCTTTCTTTAAAATGTAAATAATACTACACAAAACCATTACAAGTTTTAAGTGAGATCATGTGTTTAAAGAGTTCAGAAGAGCCAGGCAGAGTCTCCTGCATAGAACTGCTCACTACTTAAGACCCATTTCATTTACTAAGTAGTTGCTGTATTCAAGACACTGTGCTAAGTGCTGGTTGCACAGCAACGGACAGAAAGCACATGAGGTTTTGGTCCTTAAGAAGTGGACCTCCTACTGGGGGAGACAGAAAATAAATAATACCCAATAAAATTATTGACTTTGCTAAGTGCTAGCAGAAGGTAGTAAGAGAAACAAAACTAGAAAGGACCTGTCTTAGAAAATCATCCTTAGGGAATTCCTGAGGTTAGACGGGGGCCGTTAGCTATAGAAAGAACACGCCAAGGGACCAGAGAGGCAACCAGCGAGGAGCACGGGCTTCCTTCCAGAGTTCCCAGCAGTCCCAGTGCAGCTCACAACCGTCTGTAACTCCAGTCCCAGGGGATCCAACCACCTCTGGCCTCCTTAGGCACAAGACATGCACATACATGGCACAGATATTTACATGCAGTCAACAGTCGTACATAGAAAATAAAATTTAAAATAAATGCAAAGACCCTGTGGAGGAGAATCAGGAGGAAATAAGATTGGCAGCCCAGTTCCAGGACTTTTCCTCTCAGTCTAAAGCAGAGGATGCTGGGTAGGAATGGGGTGGTGGACGGTGCTAGACAGGTTCTAGCAAGCTTTTAGAGGTAGAAAAATCAGGACTTGGTGGTGGCTTAGGGGTTGTTAGGGAAAGGTTTAGCACACATGCTTGTATTTCAAGCAGCTAAGAGGATGGTGTCGTAGCTACTGCTGTTGGTTGAGAGAACAAAGGAATTCAGTTTAGGAGGATGAGGTGAAACCTGGAGGTGTGGAATTTTTGTTTGTTTGTTTGTTTGGGGGATGTTTCGTTGTAAGAGTGTGTTGCCAGGGTAGCCAGAGGGATACCAGTTATAATGAGCTCCCATCTTTGCCCTCCCTAAGATACGATTAACTTGTGTTTCTAGATATTGATGAATGTGCGACTGGGAGAGTCTCCTGCCCTCGATTTAGGCAGTGCGTCAACACGTTTGGGAGCTACATCTGCAGGTGTCATACTGGTTTCGACCTCATGTACATTGGAGGCAAATATCAATGTCATGGTAATGAAACCATCCCATCTCTTTCTCCTATAGCATTGCCAAGTCTCCAGCTGTGGTCACAGCTGGACTGACAGGGACAGGGGAGGGGAGAGGCAATGAATGAGCAATGTCACCTTAACCCACCAGTCATCCTGGAGCCAGGCGTACTTGTCTGTTCACTGCCATTTTCTGGGGACCTCTGTAATGCTGTGTGTTTCATGTCACCATTGTCACCTCTGCAGACATCGACGAGTGCTCCCTTGGACAGCACCAGTGCAGCAGCTATGCTCGATGTTACAACATATATGGGTCTTACAAGTGCCAGTGTAAAGATGGATACGAGGGGGATGGACTGAACTGTGTGTGTGAGTAACGCCCCTTCCCACTCTCATTTCCCCAGGAAATACAGGATCGTATAAAGGCCATCCCCAAGAAAGATGAGGGACACAATTGGTTATTGAAGGCATGATACCTACTGATATCAGCCTGGTCTTCTATAAACAGAGAAATCAGTTATTGAGTAACTTTAAAAAACTTTATTTTAAAAACCACTCTAATGCATTAGATCTTTAGAATTTTTTGAGTAAAGTCTAGGGGTTGCTTCCTTTTGGCTAGGAAAAAAGATGGTGCCCTCCCAGGGAATTACAGCTTGTTGAATCTGAAATAAACAACCATTGTTGGCACTGCACTGTGATAACTGGATATATTCTACATATTTCTTTTTTTTGTGTGGTATCTCTTAACCCTACTACTGAAAATAATTCCAATGTTTATTTTCTCTACATTTAAAACTGCTTTGCTTTTAAATTTTCCTAGGTTTTCTTTGGCGTAGTGGGTTACCAGATAAACATGAAAAATGCATGCTCTTGAAGATGAAAGTTTGACAAACCAAGGCCATAATTTGCCACACGTTTCGTGTAGCACTAGATAATTTTTAAAAATTTCCTGAGTAAAATATTTACTGGAAAATCACAGGGCATAAAATCCTGTGGATTGAAGGGTTTTTGAAGTGTTGTGAAGTCATTCCTACTCTGGAGGATATCATTCAGGGCAGATTAAATATTGATTTTTTTTTTGGTGAAGATTATCAGTGGGAAATATTCCACAGATATTTTTTTTTTAACTTCAGAAAAACGTCTTTTTAGAAAGCAAATACAAAATTAGCAACTCTGAAGAAAAGCCAACTATAAAACCAATTTTTTTGTGCAAGTTCAATATATCTAAAGTATAGGTGAAGAAAGTTTGTAGATTTCTGAGCACAGTTACATAACACACAGGCAGGAGGGGACACAGCACAGACTGCATTTCTCACAAAAGTGTGATCTTTCCATATTTTGGGAAAATACTGATTTCTGTTGCTACTGCTTCATAAATATTGAAAACATTTTTGTGCGTCAAATAATACATATTCATTATAAAAACACCAATATATTTTTGCATGTATCCTAACACACACATTTGTTATTCAGAAAATAACGTTACTTCTTATAGCCAAGACTATAAATGTGGAAAATGAGTTTCAATTACCAAGAGGTGTTTCTATGCGTGTATTTTTTCTTTTTTGGCTCATTTTTAATATTTTCTCCATAAGTATGTGCATGTGTTTTGATTGCACTTTCCTGTTGCAGTTTTTAGAGAGAAATCTTTTTTATATTCATTTACATTTTTTGGATTTTTTTTTCAGATATCCCCAAAGTCATGATTGAACCTTCAGGTCCAATTCATATGCCAGAGAGAAATGGTACAAACCTAAAGGGTGATGGAGGGCATGCTAATAGGATTCCTGATGCTGGAAGTACAAGGTGGCCCCTGAAGACGCCATATATTCCTCCTGTCCTTACCAATAGGCCTACTTCCAAGCCAACAACAAGACCTACACCAAACCCAACACCACAGCCTACTCCACCACCCCCACCACCCCTCCCAACAGAGCCCAGAACAACTCCACTACCACCAACCCCAGAAAGGCCAACCACCAAACCCACCACTTTAGCACCTGCTACCAGTACTGCTACACGAGTAATTACGGTTGACAACAGGATACAGACGGATCCTCAGAAACCCAGAGGAGATGTGTTCAGTAAGTTGTATAAATTATTATCTTTTTAAAGCTCTATTCATTTTGAATGAGTGTTTTGCTTTCACGTATGTAACATGTACCCTATCCATGCCAGGTACTAACATAGGTCAGAAGAGGGCAGTGGGTTTCCCAGAACTAGAATTGCAGTTGGTTGTGAGCCACTATGTGTATGCTGGGAATCAAACCTGGGTCCTTTGCAAAGAGCAATGACTGCTACTAGGCACCAAGGTATCTCTCCAGCCTCAATTATTATCTTTAAGATGGAGTTCAACCCTAGGCAATCCTTTTAGTAAATCCAAGTGATAAAAGGAGTTAGCTGTTTAAGGCCCATTGATGGTGACTGACGCATGGTGATAGAGAAGCCGAGTGAAGAATCGGGATGACCTGGCATAGGAAGGACTGTATGTAAATGGGAGGACTCTTACAAATGTCAGGTAGCAGAGCACAGATCAGTTCACCATGGGGATTCGCATATAATAGTGTTCAAATGTGGGAAATTTCCTGTGCCTAATGGAATTTAATTTTTATCCTAACTGTCCATTCATTCGGGGAAGAATTTTGAGCATTCTTTGGGGACAATGGACTGTGTTAGATATTGGGCTTACAAAGATAAAACTGTGTCAGTGGATGGGATTTCTTTAGACTATTAAAGGAGTAGAGTGTCGGGGTCAGATTTGTGCTCTGCTACTTTTATGGAATCCTGAGTGAAACTGAACAGAGGGATGGAGGGAGGAGAGGCACTGTAGCTAAAGGAAGCAGAGCAAAGTGGGCACAGGAGCAGGAAGCAGTATAGACTACCAACGGGAGGGTTCCATCAGGGAGATGGGGCTGAGCAGCTCCCCTCATACTGTTAGTTGGTATGGCATGGAGATGGGTCACATTTAAGACTCCTTGCCCTTCACAGGTACTGAGCAGAGGGTAGAACCCTCAGCGTGGACAGGCAAGTGGGAAAGAAAAGTTGTTCTCTGGTTCTCAGACTAAGACAGGCATACCCATGCCATCTACTCTGTGTCTATTCACTTGCTGTTTCGATTTACTTATGATTAGCTCACTGTGCAGTTATAACGTGCGCTTCCCCTTTCCCTTCAGTCATTACCAATTTACTCTGTGCTTTTTTTCCATGAGAGAGTAAAAGTGTCACTATATATTTTTGACATAAATAGAATATTGATGCTTGTAATTTTGTGTGTATGTGTGTGTGTGTGTGTACATGTAGGTGTATATCCACTTGAGTGTGTGTGCATATGGAAACCACAGAACAACTTTGGGTGTTATTTCTTAGGTACAGTCAACTATTTTGGTCTTGTGAAACAGGGTCTCTCATTGGTCTGGAATTGCCCAGTAGACTAGGCTGACTGACTATCAAGATATAGGGATGCATCTCTGTTGATTCTCCAGTGTGGTGGTTACAAGTGTACACCTAGCTCTGTATTTTTAACCCAGTTTCCAGGGGTTCAACTTGAACACTGTACTAACTGGACCATCTCCCCAGCCCCCCCACCCCCCATGATGGTTGTTGTTCTTCACAAGAAAAGATGTAAGCTGGGTTTTGCCTACATAAGATTATCAGGGTTTTGTTGTTGCTGTTTCTTTTTGGTTGTTGTCCATTTTTAATTTTAAAAAAGACTATATGTAAGGCATCACTGTTTCTTGCCATGAACTTGTAGTACCCTCTAGACCAACTCTTCTGGTTTATAGATCCAAAATCTGCCATACATCCGCAATCTAGATGATTGTGAAGTACAATAGTTTCCAGATTTTTAGAAACAATCAGGGACCGGTGCTGTATATTTCACAATGAAGGATTCTTTCCACAGTAAAATGCATTGATGTTAACAAAACGACATTTTTATTAACGTCATTTAGATGTTAGCCATTTAGACCTGTCATCTCAAAGCACGTGTCTGTTTCCTAGCTCTTCAATTTGGTTAATATTTACTTTATAATTTTATCCTATAAAGGTTTGTCTGTGTGAAAGTTCATAATTTTTTTGAGGCAAGAAAGACTTTTGAAACAACGCGGGGTTGCAAAAAGTAGCGACAACACCAACATTTTCATTCCTTTGCTACTGCTACAAGAGAACAGAATAAAGAACTGCAAACTTTTATTTTAAACTTCAAATAAGTGGTTTTTGTGATAATCACCATAGTCTCTGGGCTTTTTAATTTGGGGCCTAGAAACATTACTAAAGTAACATTACTTAAGTATCCAGAAGTCTTATTCTTATAGCGCATAGCTTTATGAGAATGCTTAAGTCACCTCCGTTATATCCAGTGTTCCTTCCCATAACCCAGATCAGAACTGAGACATTCTTATGTTTAACCTGAATTTATGAAATCATATTATTTTTGTAGACTCAGAGATAATGGCACTGGGCTTTTGTTTTAAGATTCACTTTCCTTGTATTTCAAGAAATGCTTCAGAAAATGAATCACTTCTTTCTAAGTAGTTTGAACTTTGTTTCTTGTTGCAGCTGTATTCTACTTCTTGATTATGGTAGCCTTCCAATGACCCAGTATTTCAGATTACAGTTTTACTTTTACCTCATATAGGGTAACATAGTCATTGACAACAAACATGCTCCAGAAAATTCTACATCCAGTGTGCTTTTAAATTTTAAGCCTGATGTTGAGACTTAGTATAAATTGTAGAAAAAGACTATGAAGGCAGGCTGAGGCATTTGGAATGGGTTCCCTCCAGGACTCTTTTTAGAATACACTGAGTCAGAAAGCCTGGTCTTGCTTCAAATCTCTGATATTTATGAGTTTGCAACTTTGCTCAAATGCTCTGTTTCCTGCCGTGCCAGATGAGAGATAGCGCAGGCCTTCTTTTCCACCAAGTGGGTTCAAGATCAGAGGGGATTCAAGTAAAAAGTGTATGAATAATGATTATGTATTATATGTATTTACTTTAACCATAGTGAGAAGTATAAACATATTAAAAAGTCACCTTTCATGTAGGATATGAAATATTAAGCACCTGTTTCGAAATAAGAATAGTCTAGGACAGTAGTTCTCAGACTTCCTAATGCTGCAACCCTTTGATACAGTTCCTCATGTTGTGGTGACCCCAACCACAAAACTATTTTCATTTCTACTTCATAACTGTAATTTTGCTACTGTTACGAATCATAATGCTAATATTTTTGGAGATAGGGGAGGGCAAAGGGGTCGTGACCTCCAGGCTAAAACCCTAAGCCTAAAAGATCCTGAAGATGTTTTGGTTAATAAGACGAGGAAGCTAACCAGATGCATTTTCAGAGCTAATTGAAAACTAGCTAATAGGCTGGTTTGAACTGTACTAATGTCCCTGACAAAGCGTGACGTTGTTTTTCTTCCATCACTGGGACAAATCGGTGTTTCTCTAAGCATGTTTCATAGGCTATTAGCTACCTGAAACGTTATACAAGTTCTGAGGTCAAGTGCATTAAGAAACACCAGGTTTAGCTATGCTAACTAGGTGTGTTAGCTGTTGGGCTCCTCAAAACTTTACTACTGTGCTAATGTCACTGTAAGCTTCTGGGAGAAGCTTTGTACACAGTGTAACATCTTCAGATAGATTTATAGATAGATAGATAGATAGATAGATAGATAGATAGATAGATAGATAGATTTATTGTATTATTTAACTCATTGGATTAGAATTCTCTGTAACCAGTTGTCTGGTCAGGTCTTGGCTGAACTAGGCAGTATGGAGACCACTCACCACAGTAACCAACAGTCCTGACTAAGTAGCTTGCACTAAATGCCATTTGAGACTAATGAGGCTGTTCTTAGTCTGGTGGAGAGAATCGTGTACTGAGCAGACAAGCACAGAAAACCGGATTTAAACGGTAGTGTCCCTATCTGAATACAGGGGATCACTAGAAAACAGGGACTAAACACAAAAGCAAGACACTTCTGTCCACGGAGGTAGGAAGGTAAGAGCTATGTAAAAGCAGGGTTGATAAAGGCCTTAGCAGAGGAGATTGCAGGAGAATGCATCCTGACCTAATAGTATAATAAATTAAAAAAAAAGACATTTATTTTAAAAGTTACTTGGAAAAATATCCATGTTTTAAATATGTTAACTGAAAAAGCAAATACAAATATATATATACATATATATATACATATATATATATATATATATATATATATATATATATATATATATATATACCATTTTATCCCAGTTGGATATAAAATACATGATTCCATATGTTTGGATGTATATGAAAGTCAAGAAGAAAGAAATTCCAGAGTAATAATCATGGATATATGATATTTCTGGTGCTTTGAGTGATTCTTGTTGGCTTCTTGTTATCCCCGTGCAGTGATTTTTAAACTCCCCATTGTTGTCGGATAACCATGATTTACTGCAACAATGACTCTTTAGGAGAGGGTAGTGGTAATAGACTCCCCCTTTCCCCAAGGAAGAAAGAACAGGGTTGTAGTTTTTGAGAAAGTACCCCAGAGAGTTCTGATTCTTAATCATGCCAGTTTCATTTGAAGTATTTCTAGTTTTTCAAACTCTATTATGGGTTTTATTAACTTCTAACTCCTCAAAAAAAAGTCTTTAGAATAAAATGCGCCATAACTGGCCAATTTCAGGCAAAAGACTCAGATCACTAAAAGGAATATAGTATCACCTGGGCCAGCAGACATATTTTTCCCCCAAAAGTGTTTTCAGCATTCAGGTTGAACTGGAATAAACAAGGCTACTTCCTTAAGGTTCCTCTTGAGCGGATGCATTCATGCACACTGTCTCAGGTCTTCAGTGTGTATATAAATTATATGTGAGTCTTATTAAAATGAAGATGCTAATTCCATGGGGCGAGGAAAGGATCTCAGACTGCATTTTTCACACACTTAGAGGTATGCTGTTGCTATATCTGCAGGCCAGATTGTGTGGCAGGATTCTCTAAGCACCAGTGGCAGCCTCTATCCAGCAGAACCACTTCTTGCATAAATACAGAATTAGCCAGATATAGAATGTTCAAAATACAATAATTGTGAAATAGGCATTTACCACCAGTATCATATAAAACAAAGGGAAAGGTGTTATAGACTCAAGATTATAGACTATAATGTAATCAACCTCTGCCACATTCTTTTATAAGTGGCCTTGTCTGAGAAGCAGTCTTGTTGCTGCCACCCACCTTTGTAGGCGAATGGGTTGTACACCCTGGTAGCAAACAGGAAATGGAAAATCACTTCCTTTCTCCTGAGTGTTGCACTGGGACACCATGCTGTCCTCGGGGGTTTTATTTTGTTTTATTTTTCTATTATTTCTCTTCTACAGATTTTGGAGTCTGTAGATCCCAGTATTTCTAGCCATGGACATATTTTAGTCTCTCTTTTCATCTAGGTACTGATTGAGTAAATGATTGTTTCGGTGGAGGGGTGAGAAGGTCCTCGGACTGCAAGGCCAGTAGAGGCCCCAGGACCACGCTAACACCCCTCCCCCAAGATTAAATCTCTACCAGTTCTTTAGAGATTTAGAGAGTTGCTGCTGCTCACAGGTCAGGGTCCAGTGCTATGGATTCTGAGGTTTTAAGATTTTTTGATTTGTATTTTAATGAGGTTCTGTAGTGACTGGTGAAGAAAAAAATGTTTCTTTTCAGAAAGTATAAATTGAGTTCTTAGTGAATGACATGACCTAGGTTCGAGATCTGAAGTTTTTAAAGCTTCATGCACATTTGCTTATACAGTTATAATTAAAATGACCGTGTTTGGGGCATGTTGCCAAATTCCTCTGTCTGTTTCTGCAACTGAGTATTGAGGTAGTTGTATGTCCTTCACTGGGCAGCTCTGGGAGTTAGATGGGACGATCCATGCAAAACACGAGTCACAGTGATTGCCACATAAGAACATTAGCTGTCTCTATGACCACTGATGCTGAATCCATTTGTACAGTAAAAACAACCTCTCCTAATAATTCATAAGAGAAGCCATATAGTCTAGTGATGACTAATTTTTTTGATGCTTTTTATTATGGCTCACTATAGTTTTAGTGCTATTTTTGACTAACGCTATCATTTCAAAATGAACTGTTTCGATTTACAAGTGTGAGCAGAGAAAATGAAAATAGAAACTAGCTACTTCGCATGTACTTTGTTTATACCAAGTAACCGGAACTTTGTGTTTAGATCAGGTACTTCATAGCACGTGCAAAGTTAAACAGATGTTAAAACAGAGACCACACCCCCAGCTTCTTCACTGCGGATTTAATGACAGTTGTCTCCCAGAGATGAATCTGTCCAGATGGCAAGCTTTTAAATGAAAGGTTTGATGAGGTAGCAGACACAAAAGCTCCCCCTTCCTCTTTTGATTGATGGTTTGGATGAGTGGGCCACACCTGTCTTGTACAGTAGGTGGGCTCTATACTCAGGCGCGCTACGCTCAGTTCTAGGAGCCCTGTTAGGCATCCACTTAACACCTGTGTGGTGTGCACAATGGCCTGGAGGAGCCTAGCCTTTGTGGTTTGCTTTGGCTTAGAAGAGGGCAGGAGGACCAAGCCTGTGGGACATCTCTTGATTTTTATAACCATACTTAGTGAAGAACCAAGATTTAGAGTCTCAGTCTTCTTAGGAGTTCCCTGGGTTCCTTTGAGTTACTCTGAAACTTTCTAAAAGGCACACACAATCTATGGGGGAGTTGGGGTCTGTCACCACTCCAGGCTCATTGCTGAGCAGCTGGGCCTGTGTTTCACCAGGGTGGTAAGTTTTGCCAGTTCTATTCATTGCTCTCAGGCTGTCTTCTGACCTGCAAGTCCTCCCTATGGGATAAAGTTCTGGCAAGCAAGATCTTATTTCTGTAGGGACTCGGCAACCCAGTTCTTGTTTCAAGCGACCAACGTTTGCCTGAGATATTTTTTGAATAAGAATAAGGAGCTTGCAAACTCATCTCTGATCTTTTTATTTTCTTCTCTCTGCTTAGTATGTTCTGCATTTGGAGTGGGAGTGGGACGGGGGGGGAACTAATACTGCCCCCATAAACCTTTTGCTGTTCATTTCCATCTTCCAAAATAATCTAGGTGGCCTTTATCCCCCACCTAAAAGACATTAGACTAGAATAGAGTTAGATACATCCGTACCTTTCCCTTCAGTGCAGCAACCTCTAAGCATAGGAAGAATTCAAGACGGGGTTATCTGTTATCTTTAGTCCAACAACAAATGCCAGAATTGGCCTGGGCAGTATCATACAGACCACCTTAAACAGAGCCTGAGTGTGAAAACCTGCCTTTGAGGAATAATGCTTCCAGGTTTGCAAGCAGCTTGGCAGTGGGAGGTATGTGCGGTGGTATTTACATTTTCGTCTCTGTGTTTACTCTTAAGGTTTTACTGGGTAAAAACTGCAGCTGACTACTTGGGAAATCTTATTTATCAGTGTAGACTTTATGTGGGTATGATCACAGCACTGGAGAGACTGTGAATAATAGAATTTACCAGGACAGCAGTTTTTGTGTGGACTCCTTCTTTTCCCAGCTGCTTTCCCCACAGGCACCAGGACGCTGCAGCCATCATGAGACAGTCCTATGTCCTTAGCCCACTGTGATCATACTTCCTGTCCTTAGCCCAGTGTGATCATACTTCCATCCCTTAGTCTTCATCTTTGGGCTTAGTACTCTCTGTATCCCACAGTTGTTATCAAGTGGGAGTAGTACTGTCTGTATCCTACAGTCTCCATATCAGGGGTTTCTTTAGTTATAGAGATGATTGTTAGAAACAACAAGCAAGATTGATCTATTATCTATCTATCTATCTATCTATCTATCTAACTAACTAACTATCATCTGTCTATCATCTATCTATCATCTAGAACAACAGGCAAGATTGATCTACCTATATGCATGTCTGTCTGCCTGTCTATATAGAAACAACAAGAATTATCTATCTATCTATCTATCTATCTATCTATCTATCTATCTATCTTTATCCATCCATCCATCCATCCATCCATCCATCCATCCATCCATTTTGAGACTAGGCCTCACTATATAGGGTTAGGGTGGCCTGTAACTCCCTAAATAGGCCACTTTGGCCTTGAACTCATACAGATCTGCTTGCCTCTGCCTCCCAAGTGTTGGGATTAAAGCCATCTACCACCACACCACCAGAATGTTTATTGGTGCAATACTGAATAATGTCAGAAAAATGTTGGAGAACGCTTTAAGCATGTGAACATTCTTTATAGGAAATGTGCTTAGCCATAAATGCTTTCTGCTCCCACTGTCCTCCTTGCCAGTCTCTAAGCTGCAGGAGAATGATAATTTTACCAAGTAAACCTTTCCCATCCACCACTGTAAAATAATACCCTTTAGCGTGTCCAGTTCCTACCAAGATAAAATTGAGCACTTCAACAAGGCTTTAAACAGTCATTGCACAGCTCCAGTTTCATTTGGAGCTTTTCCTCCTGTGCCCTGCCTCTTCCCCAAGCTCTTCAGCTGACTGGAGATTTACTCTTTAATTCTCCAGGGCCTTCGATCATGAAACTCTTTCTTCAGATCTTAATACAAACATCACTTCTCAGAGAGTTTCAGCATCTCCCCTTCCAGGGTGAGCTTTACCAGGCTTTACGGGCCATGCCCACACTTAAGCACCATCTTCTCCTTTTCCATTAAAACCCCATTATGTCCATCTTCGCCTCAGGAATGTAGGTTAGATGAAGGTAGGAGTAGAATCCATTCACGTGCTTAGCCCAGTGAGTGGGGCACTTTGATGGAAAGAAAATGAATAGACAGAAAGATTGCTAACATCTTTTATTCTTTTTAATCGTTATGACTACACCATCCTGGTTCAAGAATCAGAAAAGAAAGTATCAGATATGTTTCTGCTTATTGTGTATCTAAAGTGAGTACTAACCAAACTATCAGGCAAGGAAGAGGAGTGAAAAACATGTGCAAATCACTGCTGGTCTGTTCTCGGGTATTTTAATTAATATTTTCTACATCCGTTAAAATTGCTTTTTTGAAAGAAAGCATTTAGATTTCACAGACATTTCAGTTTTATAACCTAGTTTACGTCAGACATCAAGACTATTCAGAGCCCTTTGATCAAAATACATACAAACATCGGATATGTAACTGCGTGTAGTAATGTCCTTACAAACACCTCCTCTTTCAGATCGTTTAGGGTTTGTTCATACCGAAACCGTTTCTTTTGAACAGCCTCAAAATATAAAATTATAAAAGACTAAACCAATCAGCAAATATAAAAACCACTTAATTTTCAGCGTTCCGACTACCACATTATTAATATATTCCTTATGACCCTATTTCCTAGTCTTTAAAAAAAACACATTTTTTATATGTTGTTGAGACACTACTCAAGTTTCCATGCGTATTTCACATGATGCTTTCACACACTATTACATATGTCAGGCAGACATATGTAATATGTCCTGTACATATGGGTCCTGTACCCTTCATTGACACTTCTAGTGGTGTTCTTAGCGAGTCACACGGATGTGGTGAGGAACATCAATAACCCGGCAGGGATCAGAGTAGAGCACACAGCACTCTCTTTAAGCGTAGACAGGTGCTGGGCACATCAGACAGGTAAATCTTTTGGAATGCGTATCCGTGATCACCACTGTTTATTAAATAATTGTTGGAATTGCCTGAAGTCTTAGCGAGCCATCTGAGGCTCTGCTAGTGCTCTCTTGCAAACACTTCATCTTGTCCCTTTCTCTGTATTCATGTCCGGTGGTGCGCTCTCTACCACGGCGTGCCCAAAGCATCATCTTTGTCACCTTGGCTTTGTGCTTTTTGCCTGGAAAGTTCTCCCTCTTTCCCTTTCAGTTTACACAGTTCTGTCCAGCGAAAACCTCCTGCTCTTCCTTGATAAAAACAGCCGCACGTGTCAGAGCACCCGGACACATCAGGAGACAAGCAAATGCCATTGGACAGACCTTTATGGGGGTGGAGTGGGGGAACTGTCATAATGCCCTCAGAGTCTACACCACAGGGGGTGAGCTTTTCCATTTCCGAGCCATTTATGTTACTAAAGAGAACAAACACACCAATTGTGTCCTAATGTTTTTATACCATCATGAGAAATGAAGCACATTTACCTGCAGTGCTGTAGGTAATAAGGAAGGTGTTCGCTAAGAGTCTGAACACGAGGAAAGGAAAGCTGTCATTGGATGTTAGTGCTGTCAGTCATTCAGCAGCCCGAGGGACCCGTGAGCAACCTATGTCCATCCATCTTCTGTCTTAGCTTGGATTCTGTCATCCCTGTCGTGTGTGTGTGTGTGTGTGTGTGTGTGTGTGTGTGTGCGCGTGCGCGCGCGCCCGCTGTGAGATAGAAAGGTGCTCCCATTTTGACTTTCGAACAAAAGCAGGGGAAAAGTGCAGATGTAGTGAGCTAAATACAGTTGCTAATAGTACAAGATTGTCAGGTTTTAAAAGTCCTGGCTAACAATAGTAACCTAACTACAGGGGAAAACCTGTTTGAATGTCATTCGATTTATGGTAGTCTATGTCTTTTATTCCTTGTCTTATAAAAATAAAGTATTAATTAAATTTCTGGCAAGAGAAGGGAGTATAGACTCCTTGGCCTCTGGTCAAGAATTCCCCTCCCGACCACAGCTTTCCCAAGCCGTCTCTGCTCTCTGACCCAGCTGTTCTTTTTTTTTTTTTTTTTTTTAGCATTGGTATCTTTATTATGGCATAATGCAGTACTTTGTATAGTAATTCATTTTAATGTAAAAACATTTTATGTACAATTTCTGAGAAACAACTACATAGCTGGAACATAAAAACAGGTTGTAATCGCAAAGTCCAGAGTTACTTGATAAAGTGGAAAATACTTTCTCGGTAGAAAATAGTAAAAAGGATAACATTTCCCAATAAGCCCATGTAAACCAAGTAATAGTTGAATTATACATATAAATATTGTTTAGTTTCTGTGATCCAAAAGGAACTTCTCATTCGTTTGTTTGAAAAGCCATGTTTTATTTAAATTGTGTCAAGTGAAATTCTTCCCTTCTTCCCTTTCACTGTCTGGCTTATGCCAGATCATTTTTCTATAGGATAACTCATTAATTCAAAATGTTTTAGCCTCTCCTCCTGAAAGTAGAGCCAGCATGTCCTTTCATCTTCTTGAAATGGCAAATTCTTATCCCAATAGTGAAATGCTTCATTAAATCATCCCCATATTTACTACAAGCCACAGTTATCAACAAAGGAAAAACAATCCCAAAGAATCCTGAGCACAGAGGACAGAGCCATCCGGTCAGAGTTCAAGGGGAAAACCGAATCTAAATAGAAAAAAGCCTGCTTCAGCCAACTACCAGGAGTGATGTGGTCATGGAGCCCTGTGATTCCATGTGTTCTGGTGAGGCCAGTTGGGAGGCAAGAAGGAACACACTAAAATGAAGGTCTCAGTTGATCCAAATAATTGAATTAAAAAAAAAAAAAAAAAAAAAAAAGACAGTGTGGTTCTGACTTTCCTTCCAGGCCTGTTCTAAGATCTCTGTACAGAATCTCTAGTAAGGCAAGAGGACCCCACCACTCAAGCTTCTGTGCTAGGTGGGATGTTTCCCAGATAAAGAACACCGAGCAGTAGGCAGGGCTACGCTTCAGTGCCCTTAAAGCAACAGCTTAAAATGGCACAGCTTGTCAGAGAAGGATTCTCTGAGCCGTGGTAATTTTTCAGTGGAGAAGCAGCTTAACAAATAGATTTTACTTTGTAGTTTAAGATCCAGGCCATTGAAAACAAACTTGTCCCACTCTGCTCTTTAAAAGCCCCAGATTGCACACTAGTGGGTACACCCCTTCAAGCACACCCAGCTGTTCTTCATGGCATCTTTGGGCATTTTTTTTCTTCCCTGCCCCTTTTCAAAGCTTGCAATGTCCATTTATCTCCATGTTTGATGTCAGTGTCTGTCATTAGACTTCAAGCTCCATAGGATCTGGCTCCTTGTTGGTCTTGTTCAGTCTCCTCACTGTCTCAATGCCCATCATGAGGCTTGCTGTTGGGTTAGAAATCAAATATACAACAAGTCAACACGTAAACAAGGGTTTAAATGAATCAGTCCTCTTGACGTGCATTCTGAAACTCTAACCCACTGGTGACATTTGATGAAGTGTGTTGACAGAGAACATGGGTTTCTGACAGGCACTTTGCAATCACTCAGTGATCACCAAGTCAAACCCTGGAAATGAGATGTGAGTCAGATGTGATTGATGTCATTGAGGACCTCAGGGACTAGCAGAGAGATAGACTGTGTATGCACAGTCAGTGTGTGTGTGTGTGTGTGTGTGTGTGTGTGTGTGTGTGTGTGTGTACACGCTGCACTCCTTACAAATGCATAGAAAGGAAATATGGAAATGGGACTATTGGTGACCAGTGGAGAACAATTTAACTCTGCCAAGGATAAGAAAATTTTCGGAGCTTTCTCTGAGATTTATGCTGGGCCTGAAAGAAAGAGGGGATGCTTGTTCTGGTTAATTAGTAGAAAAAAGAGGACCAGTGTCAGGAGTGTAGAAATGGACCGAATGCTTGGACAGGGTTGTGTATTTTGTTGTGTGGATGGTTAATGCTTACCAGGAAACCTACTGGATTTGATCTTATAGGAATTGAGGAAACTGATGAGATCAAGAAGGCTGTGGAAATAGGTGTGGACCAGTGTACACTAATGTGCAGAGTTCCTTTGAGGAAAGTAGGTGTTTCGAGAAAACACCAAACTATTCACTGATGCATCTTTCAGAGAGATGAACTTTTCAGTTTTTGCTAAAAATCAGAAGTTGTTTCATAACATGTTTTCCACATGAATACTCCCCCGACATGTGGGTGTAGGTGTGGTTTATGTATGTATTCATGTGTATGCATACATGTGAGTATATGTGTATATATGTAGAAACCAGAGGTCAACACGGGTGTCTTTTTGTTACTGTCCACTTCATTTTTGTTTATTCATTCAGTTATTTTTGAAGCTCAAGGACAATTTTATTAATGGCTGAGAGAGAAACAACAAGGCAGGCAAGCTGTACGTTTCCACAGCGGCTGGGAGGAGGGTGTTGGGGAGAAGATAAAGCCAAACCTTTTACATGTGGCATGGAGGTAGCTCTGAAAAAAGGAAGAAGGCAAAGCCGCACCTTTGAGTTAAAACTCAACAACAACAACACTAGCAATGAGAACAAATGGGTGGCTTTTTAGCAGTAAGATCTGCCAACAACTGTCTTCCCCCTTGTTGTTTGAGATACAGTCTCTCACCAAACCAGAAGCTCTGTCTGGCTAGGCAAAGTGGCCAAATAATTTCAGGGATCCCCCTGTCTCAGTCACCACAGCACTGAAGTTATAGGTGTGTTCCCCTGCCCCAGCATTTTACATGGGGGCTAGGGATCGGAACTCAGGACTCAAACATATACAGCAGGTACTTTACCAAACGAGCCATTGCCCTGGCCCACTAACTTATTCTTGCTGAGAATTTTAAAAACTTTTGAAAATGATGTCTTTCGTTTACATCCAGGTAAATGTTAAAAAACAAGTCCCCGCACAGCAAATGGTATCGCTCTTCATATAAAATGAAATGAGATGCATAGGCTTTTTCCTTGCTCTTGCTAAAGATGTGGTATCGTTACAAGGTCTCATTGAAAAAAATGCAAAACAAAAACATTGACTTCTCTCTTGCAGTTCCACGGCAGCCTTCAAATGACCTGTTTGAAATATTTGAAATTGAAAGAGGAGTCAGCGCAGACGAGGAAGCAAAGGATGACCCAGGTAGACACTGTTACGTTCCAGTCCTGACCCCCATCCCAGGAAAAGAGTTTGAAATTGATTTTTTTTTTCAGCTAGGATACAAAAGAATGGGTTTCATTAGTCTCAGGAAGTCCCATTGTAGATCACCGGTCACACTTAGGGAAGTTAGGCAATTCTTCTCTTTTGTTGTATTCTACAACTCAGTTGGTTAGATCACTTAGGCAAAAATAATTATGAGTCACCATTTTCTTTTAAAATCACATTAAAGCACTGTTTGACTTGTGAGACGGAAGTGATTTTAACAGCGCCAGCCCCACGGGGTCATGCGTCGGGAGCACTCTTGGTTCTGTTCCCTCAGCTCAGCATCTCTGTTTCCTTTCGAGCTCAGGACAAGCTGTTCTGTTGGGATGTTAAGTTTGGATAGAAAACTCCTGCTAAATAGATATCGCCGGCTGTTGTCTGTTGAGTTTGTCATCTTGTCTCGCTGGCCTCCTCCTTGCAGGTATTCTTATACACAGCTGCAATTTTGACCATGGACTTTGTGGATGGATCAGAGAAAAAGATAGCGACTTGCACTGGGAGCCAGCCAGGGACTCAGCAGGTAAAGTCATATAATGTAACAAACATCTCCTGGCTCTGTTTGATCCTTTTAACCATTAAGAAAATGTACCTACTATATATATTCCATCTTCTTTAAGAGAGGAGATTTGCTAGCTGTCCCATAGACTCATAGCATGGTACATGGATAGTTAAAAGCTTGGTTAATAGCATTTAGACTTGTCCTAGTGTCATAATTTTCAAAATACTTGTTGCACCCAATTCGTCCATGTAAAAGCAGTAACATAGTGTGGCCTGTCCCCCCCCCACCCCCCTGGGTCAACAGTTCCCATGTATTTTGGTCAGTTATGTCCCTTGGTTTATTAATGAAGATTTGAAATGGAGAAATTGAAACTGAAGTGTGAAAATCACACAGCACAGTGGCCCTTTGGAAACAATTTACTCTAAGTCCACATGCTACCACCCTGCTTCCAAGAGAAGCTTACCACAAGGCTGGACTTCGGCCTGGGCTCTTGGGAAATTAGTAGACTTGTAAATTGTCCAGTGCTTACTAATGTAAGCATTCCGTGCTCATTCAGTATTTTAACCTTGTTTCAAGAAGGAAAGCTCCACACTGGCCTCTTCCTTCCTTCTGTAGTTAAATGGATTTTTGAGTGAAGACAGCTTAATGGAACGGTGAGAAATCTAGGTTCTTTTTTTCCTTTGGTTCTGATTCTAGCTTCTAAGAATAAGACACACAAGGTATGGAGGTAAAGTGCTATTTTATGTACGTCTAAAGCCTAGTTTTCACAAACTCAGTGTCTGTAGAACACAACACAGAAAAGCTAGTGTGTGAGCACTTCAGTCTACCCTAACAGTGGTGCAAGTGAGTGGGGCTTTGTGGCACACACATCTGAGGGATGGTGGTTGGCTCTCCAAGGATCCCAATAGTGCTTGGAATGTCCTTCTGTTGTGTACAGTCTTTGCAACAAGGCTTCAAATAATTAGTCTAGAGTACTTTCATTAAAGCTTCTAAAATTGAATTAAATATAATTGAAAGAATATTGAATTAAAATTGAAAGATATTTAAGAGTAAATATTTAGGTAAACTGTTAAGATATGCATATCCAATAAATTATTATAGTTCTTAAGATTGGTTGTTGTAACTTGGTGGTAGTAGTGCATGCTTTTAATCCCAGCACTTGGCAGGCAGATGCAGGTGGATCTCTGAGACTAAGTCCAGCTTGGTGTACAGAGTGAGGTCCAGAATAGCCATGGCCACACAGAAGAACTTGTGTCAAAACACACACAAACACACACACACACACACACACACACACACACACACACATACACACACACTGTTTGATCTGTTTTTGTTATAAAAAGTGATGTAATACCACATATAATTTAATTGTACTCATCACTATGTCTTGAGTTACTCACACTTGTGTAGGGTAAACTCCAAGTATGTTACTGTCACAGTGTCTGTAAATAACAAAGACTCAACAGATGTTAGTATCTGCTCTAATACCAGCACAGTCTCTACCTCACTAATTTTATTTAATCCTCATCTCCATTCAGTTACCTCAATAGGGAAGCATTGATCCCCTGAGGCAAATGTAAGCCTCCTCAGGCCATGAAGCTAGAGTAAAGAAATGTAGTACATGGTAGAGTCAGCTCAGTGCCTGGAACAGTAGCTCCTGCAGGCCTGTACCTTATATAGTCAGTACATCTGACCTCTAAGACGGACTGGGTAGGACTGCTGACCTATAGTAATATGCAACAAAAAGATCTCCCACAGGATTGGGTGAGAAGCTTGTCAGTAATGTTCATTGCCATAGCGAATAACTCTTTGGAGTAAGGTACACCATGAAGCGTAAGGTACAGCATGAAGGTACACACATTCACGCTGAGTTTAAAAGAATTCATTGGTTTTGTAGAAACAGGCTGTTTGTAATAGTCCTTGTAAAACAAACCAAATTGATTTTTAGAACACCTTTTTTGAACTGTGTGCTACTTTTCAACACCTTTCATTGTCACCATATTTGCAGACATTTCAGGTTGTAGGTCTTCTTGTCCTCTAGTAGGAGATAGATGAAACATGGAATGATAGCCAGACTGTCTTCCATGGTCATTGGACTGTGTTAGAGCAGAGCAAATGGACAGGCTGTGGCAGCAGTTTAGCTGGGCAATACCTGAACAGAGATCTGCCTCCTAGAGGCTGTTTTTCTCGTTTTTATTTAAAACAAACAAACAAACAAAAAAACTTTGAAATTTAAATACTGAAGAAACCTTGAGCTAATTGTGACCCAGAGTGGAGAGAAAGTGGTTGTGTGTGTTAACAGAATCATTTTCTGTGAAGTTAGGTTAATGGGCTATAAACAGCCATAAACTTTGATGGTAAGTTTGTCTCAAGTTCTAGAAACCGACCACAACTGTGGAAAGATGCAAGCAAGCCCTACATGTGAAGGACTTAAGAGTTTAGTACATAAGGAAGCCATTATGGGTGAATCCCATGACAGTTGTTTCAAAAAGATAGACTATGTTTATAAGTATGGTCCTTTTCTATAATGTAAAATATGCTATGCCATTTCTGGGGATCCTTTCTCATCTGAGACTTAGTTGCACATCATTCAGAAGAGAATGAGCTGGATGGTGAGGTGTACCTTCCTTTACCTGCGAAAAGTGGGTAAAGGCCAGAATGTTTAACCTGGAAAAGAAGTAATAGAATGCACTGCTTTGAAACAATTGACCCAAGGTTGACCAGTTGTTCTTTGTGATTCAAACGGGCATAAGAAGTAAGACATGTGCCAGAAAACAATGTAGATGGATTTAAACTCTCAAAAAGAACTTTCAGTAGAGCTACTAGGAAGAACAGGCTGGTGTGAGAAGAGCCTTCTGCTGGAGATGTTTGGTGGGGTGGCCTCTGGTAAGATGTTGTTAACGGACTAAAGCTTCACCTGAGGTGAGGTGACCTCTTAATCCAGCTGTGAGGGTCTGTGGTTCTGTGGAAAATGTCCCCTGTAACCCTAAGGGAATTGGCAAACAAATTTTTAGATTGGAGAAAAGGATGGAAAAATTGGAGGGGAGGATGGAGCAAGTGTGAAGCTCGTGTCAATATGCCCTTCGGAATCGATCCTTGGAGTATGCTGGGGAATTGCCGCCTTACACCTCTGACGTGTGTGCTATGGCATGTGGACATTCCCCATCCTCCCAACAATTAGTCACCCAGTGAACAAAATTAAAGAGAAATTAAACCCAAGTCATCGAAGCTGTATGGAGGGAGAACTTTATTCATCACTGTAACAATGTTGGAGTTTTGAATGTGTAGAGAAGGGCTGTTGGAATCTTGGGCACCTTGGTTTCTTAGGTGCGCTGTTTGCATGCAGTGTCTCGAAAATGGCATTAGCATACATTCCATAGGGCTTAAGATAATCCTGCTTTCTTAAACCTTGCAGGTTCACCGTAATAATCTTACCTTAGTCCTAACCACAAAAGCAGACTTAGACAGACACTTAAAATGCACCTAAATTTTTTGTCCCAGTATTTTGGGGGTGTCAGTATGTGAGAAAAGGGAGCCAGGATACGGAAGGAGGAAGCCAACACTCTGTGTTTTTATAGACTCGGTACATGAGTCAGCAAATTTCTGGCATTCTGTTGCTGTATTTTTGGAACATCAGCCATTTATCCAACAAATAACTTTAATTTTCCCCCACTCTGTCTTAGGATGCTGAGGGGAGGTTTGAGGTACAGATGGGACTGACTGGCTTCACAGCCTGCAGGGAGCAGGGAGCTCAGAACAAGGGTCCATCACAGTTACTCAAAGCCCTTTGTTACCTAGGAGAATGCCAACAGGAACTTGGTAGAGAGAAACACACTTGAATAAGACATCCCACATCTCTGGCCACGTCTTGTAGAAATGAAGTGTAAGGTGATGGTGATGGTCTGTCTTTGAACTGAAAAGGAAGTGAGGTTTCTCCCACAGCAGATAATATGTGTTCAGAATTCCAATTGCATTCTTCCTGTGGACAAATCAGTGTTGAAACTCTCCATCGCCTGTGACAAAAACCGCCTGAAGGAATTGTCATCTGTACGAGCACTGACTTTCGAAACACTGACTCTCTTTTGCAAAGCAGCAGCCTCCACTTTACTGGTGCTTAACCTTTTTTTTTTTTCTCTTTTAATTGTACTTCTCTAACAAAAGAGAGATGAGAAATCTATAGACACTGGGGTCTGAGGTTGGCCAAGGTGACTTGTCAAAAGCGAAGGGCTTTTATTAAGTCTTTATACTCTCTTAGATATACAAGACAGATAGACATTCAGACACATAGACAGAGATATACAGTTATTAATTTGTTTATATATATATATACATACATGTATATATATGTATATGTATATATATATGTATATATACATATATATATGTATATATATGTGTGTATACATATATATGTATGTATACATACATATATGTATGTATACATATATACATGTGTGTATATATATATATGTGTGTGTGTGTGTGTGTGTGTATGTGTAAAACATATATAATCTTTGAAGTTATAACCGCCAAATAAAATTGATAACCCCCAGGAAGTTCAGAGAATTTCTCCAGGCTACTTGTGTGCTTCCTAGGATTAGCTGTGACCCTGTGTGAGAAGGATAGCAAACCATTTTTGAGTCATCCTTCTTCATTTTAGAACTATGCTTTTAAATGGAGGAAGCAGGGAATAAGAAAATATAATGCTGTGTGTTTTATTGCTCTAAGATTACTTATCTACAAATACATTTTATCAGGGAAATTTTGGGTCATTTCTACTAATCTGCCCAACAGCACAGAGTTGGTGAAAATCAGAAAGTAGTGAGTGTATGTGCCTAGGAATGGCTCACCCTATTCCAAGGAAACAGCCAGTGTCAGGTACTAATCATGAAATCATGATTTGTTGTCTGTGTTCTCTCTGGGCAAAGTACGTGGGTGTTATTTGTGAATACCATAGCATTTACAACAGGCATAGAGATAAGCAATGTTTTTCTTCATAAAGATCTGGGATTCTTTATTAGTGAATGTTACAGTGTGACGTTATTAAAAACTCTCCTGTGCATGCAGTTTGTGCTAGAAAGAGGCCTTGCTTTCCCATTCCAGGTGGACAGTATCTCACAGTGTCTGCAGCCAAAGCCCCAGGGGGAAAAGCCGCTCGCTTGGTGTTACCTCTTGGCCACCTCATGCATTCAGGGGACCTGTGCCTGTCCTTTAGGCACAAGGTGACTGGGCTGCATTCGGGCACACTGCAGGTGTTTGTGAGAAAACATGGTACCCACGGAGCAGCCCTGTGGGGAAGAAATGGTGGCCATGGCTGGAGGCAAACTCAAATTACCTTGCGAGGGGCTGACGTCAAAAGCGTAAGTAGATCCCCAAACAGAAGCTCTGCTTTCATAGGAGAGCCTGGCAAGAAGCCTTCCTCTGTATAATTCAGGTCCAGTGTTTTGTGGCTTTTCCTGGAGGGCTCCATCCATCACCTCTTCCTGAAATTCTTTTCTGCTTCTTCATCCTTCTTCATTGCAACTTGACTACCACACTCTCACTCAATCGTGATGACCAACTGTTTTCAATGAGAGAAGGTTAGTAATAGAAAGTTTAAGAAAGGGCTGGAGAGATGGTTCAGCCGTTAAATGCTAGGCTCACAACCAAAAATATAAGAAAGTTTAAGAAAAAAAAAGGAGTTGATAAACACATCCAGGGTCTCAAGTGTTGTGATTAACAGGGCCTGCTTTTTCTCTGCTTTCAATTCCTTAACCTTCCAAGCTAGGATAACCTCTGCAGCAGGGGTAGCTCTTCTTTCTATTTTAAGTGTTTCTTTGAAATTCATTTCCCGTCTGGCCCAGAGGTAAGAGTTAAACACCTCAGGTAGGACCCCAGACCCAGGGTTGAACAGTGTTCAGGGTGGGTTATGGTGGAAGCATTGAGCGGGGAAGTAAAATTGTATCTAATTTTTAAATTTTATTTTCAATAATTAAGCTCTAGGTAGTGAGAAAATGATCTGTCACATCCCACCAAATACAGTGGGTGACTTTCAGAAAATGTCGTCTTGATGTAGATTCTTATACAACTTTGCCCTGCAGTCTCTACATCATTCTTACAGAGTTTCTTGAGGCCACATTAGAACCACAGACCCCATCACAGCTTTCAGAGGGAGCTATTAGATGTCTGTGTACCTTTTGCCTTTGTTTCCTTAAAATGCATTGCTTCAAGTCATAGTATTGCAAGGTTTGTCCAGTTTTAAGGGAGCAGGGATACCCTCCAGAGGATAAAATATGGGAGAGTAAGATCTCCGGAAGCTGGACGTTACAGAGCCAAAGCGACAGTATACTTCCATGATGGTGCACACTCTGTCACACTGTGGGCGGTGAGGGGATATTATCAAGAGAAAACCAAGACAGGCTGTGAGACCTGCATCTTGTAGCTCTTTATCCCCTACTTTCTCAGCTTTATGCCACAAATCCACTCTTCTTCCTTCTAAACCTTGGTGATCTTTGACTGTCGTCTACTTTCCCAGCATTCCTGCAGTAAGCTAGCATGTAGTGAGAATGTCAGTTTGAAGAGTAACTGATCCTGGGTCCTTCGGTCTGGTGAGCAGCTTGACGATCAGCTGGAGGGCATACTGAAAGACATGGGGCCTGGGACGAGGCTGGCCTTGTGCTCGAGGCTGGCCCTTGTGCTTTAGTGTTTCCGTTTGCCATAGAAATCTGATCTTCAGTTTGGGGGAAAGGTTGCCTTATCATGCTCCATGAGTGAGCATTGGGAAAGGGGCAGAGGAGGCCTGACCAGTGTATGCGTTCTCTCCTTAGGTCATCTTCAAAGGTGAAAAAAGGCGTGGTCACACGGGGGAGATTGGATTGGATGATGTGAGCTTGAAAAGAGGTCACTGCTGAGAAGAACACTGGCAGCTCCCCAGCTAGCAGTGAATTTGTCGCTCTCCCTCGTTTTCCAATGCTTGCCTTCTCATCTCCCTCTTATCAGGCCTAAAGCAGGAGTGGGTCAGGAGAAGGCTTCTTGGTGACTCAGGTCTTGGTGGCCTGTTTTTGTGCAATCCCAGTGAACAGTGACACTCTCAAGTACAGGAGCATCTGGAGACACCTCCGGGCCCCTCTGGGGTGGAACCTTCTACCTGTATCTTCTTTAGGAAGGCCTTTGGCATGTGTGACCCGTGCCATCCTTCATCCTGGTTATAGAGTGGGCCTGCTAGCCAATTTTGGGAGATGTTTTCATTCTGTGCAAATGGTATTCTGTGATCTGTCCAGTGGTGTACCTTGAGTAGTATTGACTTTGCTTACAGGATGATGTACAGCGTGCTTGTGAAACTAGTGTATCCTTTTCACTTCAGTTACTTCTGGCCTGACCTCAACTCTGACTTTACTGCCATACACTTTATAACGGAAGGGTGTGCAACATATTAAGATGCATTTATTCTTGTTAACTGTGTCTTTCTGTTAAAGACAGTTATATAGGGTGGGCATGGAATTTCTCGTTAGTAGTACTGTGATTGTGTAAATGTGCTATTAATATAAGTATTTACGTGTTCCTAATATCCACAGACTCTAGTTGCAAGGTCAAAGGCAGCTTATGATCCCCTGAGTTAAAAAATTACATGATGACCTATCATCCATGCTATGTATGACCTTAAACAGTCAGCAAGAAAACTGGCAGAGGTGTGTCCCTTGGGGTAGTGGAATGATGGCTTTATTTCTATGTCCTTGAGTTTGACCCATACAGAAGAAAGTAAACCATTAAAGGGAAGAGAGGATAGGCAGTTAATATATAAAACCCCCATTTCCAGTTAAACTCTAAACCAACAGCTTTCACTATTGTTACACACCTCCATCGGTAAGAAGCCTTGTAAAGATTTTGGGTGTGCAGAGTGGAAGACTAGAGGACAGCCCATAAGACAGGCATTTATAATGAGCTTTAAATTGGCAAGGTTTTCACGAGCATAGCTCACAATTTACATGTCACCTGAGGATGGGCTGGGAAGCAGGCCTGTGTACCGAGGCGACGCTCACCATGATGGAACGACACCCGTGCAGTAGAGGAGGACAAGATTGGAATTGTAATATCCACAGAGCCCCAACCGCGTCTCCTCCCTGTCCGACCTCTGGATTAAAGACACATAACTTTAAAGAGTCAACTTTCTCCTTACATTTCTCTCCCTTCTGATTAAGTAATCAAAATATTTTCTGCTGTTTTTGCCAGGAGACACAAAGATGATTAAAGGGTTGGAAAAAGAGATCTATGGTGAAAAACTAAAGGAACTGGGAATGTTCCGCCTGGAGAAGAGAAGACTGAGGGGCAGACCGTGGGGGCTCTTCCAGGCCGCGAAGGGTTGGCACCAAGAACTTGGAGAACACCTGTTCTCCATGTGTACTGAGAATAGGACCAGAGGAAACAGGCTTAGGCTAGAGTGTGAGGGGGCGTTTCCTAGCAGGGACAGTTGCTAAGCCCAGTCCTTTATGAAAAAGAAGTGTGATCATATTTATATTCTCTCTCTCTCTCTCCCTCTTCCTCCTCCCTCCTTTTACTTCTACCTTCATCTCTCTCCCTCTTTCTGTTCTGTCCTCCTTCTATCTTCTCTCTCCTTTCCCTCCATTAAAACACACACACACACACACACACACACACACACACACACACACACACACAAGAGGTGCACTTACTTCAAGGTAAAGTACCGGACTGTGGAATCTAGAAGATTCGTTGATCTTCACAGTAATCCATGATAATGACAGTCTTCAGAACTAAACTAAGTTAGGCTTTCTGCTCTTGACCTCCTCCTGGAAAGGGCACACTCAACATCAAACTCAGCAGTATCAGAAGAACAAATCCCCAAATTATTTATTCCTGGAGAGGTTGTGTCACACTGGTGCTATCATATCTTAACAAGGTCCTAATATGGAGGTGTTAATGCTTTATTCCTGGGTAAGGGTGTGTGACCCCATGGTTTATTCAGTAGGTGCTTAGAATTGTTTTTCAAAGAGACCCCAAAAAACATGAGGCAGAGAGGTTTTGTCTGGTGCCTTGCCTCTGGTTTGCGTTGACAAGTTAACATGGCTACTGAAGGTGTGTCAACCACAACCCCTTTAGCCCTCTCCCTCACCCCCGATGCCTCACTTTCTCACTAGGAGCCTTCCAAGTTCCACAAGCTGGTAATGGTTTTTGAACAGGTCCAAGTGACTTTGCCATTTAGCTCAACAGATGCAGAGGCTTCTGAAGTAGAAGTAAAGAACACCTAAGATGTTCTTAGCTCCAGTTTTTCATGAGTCATTTCTTGTAACTGCACAGCTGAAGAAGAAAGGGGAAAGTAATTGCAAATTCACTCTTAGGTGCCAATAAGACGTTGCACTACACTGATGGAGGAAGTTATCCAAAGTACTGTATAACATCTTGTTTATTATTTAATGTTTTCTAAAGTGAAAAATGTTTGTGGGTTTCAAAATGGACAAATAAAAGCAATCTTTGTAAATAAAGACACTGTTAATACTGCTACTTATCTCTTCCTTGCTTTTTTTTTTTTTGACTTCTGATTTCTGTAACTGGGCTCCTGAGGTGACACACTGCTGTTTCAAAGCCATGTTGAAATCTTCTTTACCACCTGGAAGTATTTGAACACAGATATCACTAAAATTTTTGGGTTAAAAATAAGAAGCCCATTCATCACATGCCCAGACAGGAGAGAGATCTGGCCACTGGGACCCATGCTTGCCCCAGTAAATTAGTTACATTTTGTAATTTACTGAAAACATTGCTTTATATGCCAAGATAGGCTATAAGTAAATACTTAGGTATATATTATGCATTACATAAACCTTTTATTAGTGATCTTGTTAATTTATAACATTTCATTCCCCAGTCACTTCCTGGAGGAAAGAAAAACAACTGTAAAGGGAACAAGATGAAAACATACAGGAATAAAGTCTTTGCACAGAATTAGGGAGAACACACGTATCGATGCTCTAGCAAAATCACATGAGTAATGTCCTCATGAGTTCAAGGTGTATGCAATCACAATGACAGGTTCCACATGGCAAAAACATGTTTTTCCATAGAGCCATAGGAAGGATACTTTAAACATTTAATTGAGTAACAACAGCAAGCAATAATGACTAATCTGACGTAAACACCCCTATGTGCCACACCTGGGAGGGACACAAAACACACTCTATTTCGTGTTTTGAAGAGATTGAGGTCACAAGACTTGTTTTCTCGGAGTTTTCTCACAAGCACTTAGAATTCTCCTCATACAACTTCATTCTTGGACCATGTTCCAGGAATGCTGAATGTTTTCTTTCTTCCCCGAGCTCAGAGAACTCTTTAACTGCTGGGGACCCAAATCTTCCAATTCAAGTCTACTTTCCTACCTCAGGGATTCTTTCAGATTCCTTCAAGATCTGAGAAAATCCAGTCGAAGCTCTGCTGAGCCTTCAGAGGCTGGGAGAAGCAGCTGTGAAGGAGGTCTGGGTGTAGTGGTAGCAGGTATTTGAGCAATGTGTGTGGTCCTGAGGACCGGTGCTGAGCAGACTTTCCCAAGAGCTGGTTCAGGCTACAGATGAGAAGGAGCGTTTTTCAAAATCACAAAAGCAGAATTGGCAATCAGAAATATGTATTGAGGGTTCTGAGGCTGAGGGGACTTGAGGACCTTCTTGGAGCTTTGAGCCTGGGAATCTCCTGCAGGCATATTTAAATTCCCAGTTCAGCCTGGCAGGGATGAGGTTCAAGATTCTCTGTTTCTAATCCGTTTCCATGTGATGCCTGCATTCTTGATCCAGGGGCCACATGTAGGTGACAAGGCTTTAGTGACAGTGAACTGGGTGGGGACTTCATTATCATTAGTGTTCACTATTGGATGGGCTGAAGGTCATGGTTGCAAGACACACATTAATAAAACGCTATCATATTAATAGTACTTTTTTCTGAAAATCTATATTTGAGCAGTGTGTGTGTGTTTGTGTGTGTGTGTGTGTGTGTGCGCCTACCTGGTACAGAACATTGCTTCGAACAGATAGCAGGAACTCATAATTGAAAACACATAAATATAAATGAGACAGGCTGCCGGTGCACATTTGTAGCATCAGTGTGGGGGGAAGCGGGGCGGGGGGGGGGGGGTGAGCAGGAGGAACATAAGTTCAAGGCAGCTTAGACTACATAATGAAGGACCCTGACACACACACACACACACACACACACACGAGAGAGAGAGAGAGAGAGAGAGAGAGAGAGAGAGAGAGAGAGAGAGAGAGAGAGATCCAGGAAGTGTATATTCTAAAGAGATGAATGATCTAGAAATAACTAATATGAAGAAGAGAGCCCTTAGCTGGTTTGGGTTTTGTTTTTTGTTTTTTGTTTTTTTTTTGGGGGTTTTTTTTTGTTGTTATTGTTTGTTTGTTTTTTTTAGAATTCCGGGATGCAGAAAGCTGAAAGAAATTACAGCTCCAACTTGCTTTTCTAGGGGTCACTAAGAGCTAAAGTATGAGGACTAAACATGAACAGGCCACTTCAGTTCAAAGCACGTAGATCCCGACCTAGGCTAAGGTTCACTGTTTCTCACATCTAGATCACACCCCTGAAGTGTCTTGCCGTTTCCCCCTGTGCATTATATTAGCCCAAAGCCGTGGGTGGTACTGCCCTTCCAGGGGCATTCAAAGATGCTGAACAAGTTTGTAGTTATCACTTCTTTGAAGGCTACTGGTATCGAATGGATAGAAACCTTGTCTCTATTAATATCCTGTGAAGCACAGGACTGTTCTACATAGTAACAGATTATCGGGCCTCAAATAGCAAGTAGTGTCAAAGTTGAAAAAACCTTATGTAAACAGGAAATTTACAAAGTGCTATGGTTTGAATCTACAAGTCCCCCAGTGGCTGGGGTGTTTGGGGCTTGGTCCAACTTAGTAGTGTTGGTGATGGAGAAACCTAAAGGAGCAGGGCCAGCAGGCAGTCTTCTGCCATTTGGGGTGTGTCTTCAAGGAGGATGTTCAGAATCCCAGCCCTTCTTGTTTCCCTCCTACTGCATCCCCTCTGCCATGAAGAGAGAAGCTTTGCCCACCACTGGCTTCCTACCCCTCAACAGACTCTAAGCAAACCCCTTTGCCTGAGGACCACAGACTGAAATTTGAGCCCAGATAAGTTCCCAGGTGTTAAGTTGATTATCTTAAATGCTAATTGACACAAGAGAGGTCGTTTCCTCACCAGCCTCAATCACAGGAATGTTAGAAATGAAAATTCTCCACCTCCACATCAAGTCTACAGGGGGTGGAACTTGAGGTGGGCCCAGTACCACTACAGCAAGTTCTGTAGGTAATCCTGGCACAGGTTAGCCTGAGGATCAGGGTTACTTGCCATCTCTACTTCCCCCACCCATGGAGGTGACTGCGTGATAGCACTCCCCCTACCTCCCACCCCCTAACCCCCCCAACCCCAGACTCCAGTTCTTACTACAGCTCCTTAAATGTGCTTAGGAAACCGGGGTACCCTCCTCAGTCTGCATCCACACCTAGCAGGACCACGGGAGAATTTGGTAGTTGTGATTTCTCACTTCATAATCCTTGAAGCTTCTTCTCCTGTGGCATCTGTGAGCCAGTCTCTCACTGACCTAGTCACTAACTCTGAGGTTACTACAGCCCCAGTTTTATAAGTTACAGCCAACTATTAGTGGCCTACCCCAAGCCTCCTCTCCCCTAATTCCTTCCTTCTCTGGATGAAAATGTCTCTTGATTAATTCATTGATCCTGACAATCAGCCCATTTTCTATTTTCCTTCTTTTTATCTCTTCTGAGTCTTTGACAGTTCTAAAAGAGTTGCCTCCCCTGCATGGAAATGCATAATATTGTGGATGACACTACTTTCAATTTGGAAATAAAAGAGTGAACTCTTCCATGGTAGCTTAACACCCAAGCATTTTACATAACAGCAAAAGTCATCACACTGACACAGACCAGTTTTTCTGTTATCTTTCTGTAGGGAGTGTATTTTGGTACATGGTTTCAAACCTGTTGTTAAATGAGATAGCTTTTAGGTTGTTTCTTCTTCTTCTTCTTCTTCTTCTTCTTCTTCTTCTTCTTCTTCTTCTTCTTCTTCTTCTTCCTCTTCCTCTTCCTCTTCCTCTTCCTCTTCCTCTTCCTCTTCCTCTTCTTCTTCTTCTTCTTCTTCAAAAAGAAGACACTTTGGTTCTTGTGGAGTTGAAGTCATTGAATCCTTTAAAGATCAGGACAGGTGACTGAGAAGGGATGGGAAGCTTGGAATTCCATCATCACCAGGGAACAACTGAATACATTTGCCTAGTTACCTCCTGAGTTACTGTGCTCAGCAGCACAAGCCCCACCTGTAAGGTGCAGCCCACCTAGAGCTAGTTGAAGCCCATAATGAGGCTGCCCAGGTGATGTCCACACCCCTGAAAGAGTCTCACTAGCACATAGGGTATTTCTACAGAGTTCAGCCCTCTCTTCCATTCACACCGAAGTCCTCCATGGAACAAGGGAAGTCATCCTTACCCAAGCCTTGCCTGTATCCCTGTAGTCAACACCACCCTGGGAACTTGTTAGAAGATCCTCATGCTCAGCCCAGACCTAGAGTCAGACCCTGGGACAGAGCAGCATATTGGCTTCCATGGACTATCAGCCACCCCAACTAAAGCTCAAGGACCCCACTTTGGAGATAGCCACTGTGGGTTACAATCAAAAGTGAACCCCTCTGTCCTGCCTCAGTCTGTGGAGCGTCTTCCCTAGCGAGTTCTGCACCTAGTGCTTTGCAGGCCCTGAAGGTTCGCCATCATGTTAGGGCCACCTCTGAATCAGAACCTGGGTTGTTTTACCACCCATGTGACTTGAAACATTTTGTATATACTCTGAAAATTTACCTGCTGGTTTCCATAGTGTCTTATTTAGCCCTGACTGTAATCCAAGGACGTAGAAACTTTTGCTTCCCACGGCAGACTTGAGATGGAATGGCTTGCTAAAAAACATGTCGCTATCAAGGAGTGGAGAGCCTCCCAGACCCCACAGGACAGTCTCACAAAGATCTACCAGATGTTTCAGTGGTAAGTAGAAGGATGTTTCTGCTGATAGGGTGTCTTCAGATCTTTGGGTAAATTAATTGGAGGTATCTATATTAACTAGTACTCACGAAAATTACAGTCCGAAACTTCACAGGCTCCATGTTGATAAAAGTGAGGGGTCTCAGGGCTCACAAATTAAGGATTTAGGAGTTTTGTTGCAGAATGCAAGCAATTTCACTTTGAAAAACAAAACTTCAAGGAATGATTGGCATGTATCTGTGTACCCAAGGAGATCAGACCCTATGCTTTTTCTGTATCTTTATGTGTGTTTTTCAAGTCTTTGGTGAAGAAATTTGTAAATTTAAAAGGCCCATCTACCTCTGTAATGTGACAAAGATCTCCCCCTCCAGCCTTGACACCCACTTATACTAATGTCCCTCACAAAGGCAGTCACTGATGATCAGAGGAGAACCCATGAGTTTCTATTTTTGCTAACATGCTCTTGGGTCTATCTGACTCTAACCTCATACCACAGGTCTCGAAGCTCAGTCCCAGGATTACAGAGGGTCTGGCTTTCATTTGCTGCTGCACTCAGCTGTAATTCTCCAGCACTGTGGCCAGTAACCGCGTTTGGCTACAGCTCAGGGCATTTTATAAACTGTTCCTTCATCTTATCCCACTTTCCTCAGACTTCATAGCTAGTGCTTGATTAAGCAGTGTGTGTGTGTGTGTGTGTGTGTGTGTGTGTGTGTGTAGGAAGAGGGGGGGTTAGCTAGGAAAAACATTCATGAGACAACTAGAGAAATCCAATTTAGATACTAGCATCTCTGTCAAGAATGAATTTTTGCCCCCACAGACCCCTAGCCCACTTCTCAGGTGCCATCCTCCCATGTCCGTCTTCAGCTCCTGACTTGTCCTGTGTGGATCATAGGGACACTGGGAGCTAGCCATAAGAGGTTATTTCTTAGTTTGCAAGTGGTTTTCAGTAATGCTTTATTTGACCTCACTTAAAAATAAAAATAAAAACTTCCTCATTTGGCTCTAGTGTTTGAGTGTAGATATTCTTAAGACCCTTACATCAGAGACAGGATCACTGTGCTAACCAAATCCATAAAGGTCATGTGGGCACTAGGTACTAGTAACAATGATTTATATTTAGACCAATTTTTCAGTTTCTTCCCCATGACAGAGCCGTGGATTTCGTGACAGGGGTGGAAAGAGGCCTGGGGGTCTGAATAGCCACATATTTATACTCTGGAAATCTAGTAACTATCTTAGTAAATGCACAAAACCCATAAATACTCATTATGGAATGATGTACAAGTCACAAGGAAGGAAGAAGGGGAAACTCAGACCTCAGCCTGGAAATCTTGGCTGGAACCTTGGTATAAACCATCTGAGAAATTTTCTCCTCTTAGGACCTATATTCTCTAACCCCACAGGTAAAGGCCAGATGTAAGTACACTCATAGAATCAATCTCCTTTAAGTTGAACCTGTGTCTACTATTTCATATTAGTGGTAGTGTAGAAATCTCTGGAAAGGACACAGCATTAACATGAAATCATTTCTCGGGGACTTTGGCCTGTCTCTGAAAAGAAGCCTTGTTGAGATTCCAGAAACCCAATGATGCTTTGGGGCATGGTTCACAACCCCTTTGTAATTGCTGGCCTCTTTTCTTTCCCTGTCTTGCTCCAGGGAATTTCCTGGAGGCCCTGGGATGTAGTGCAGTAGGTCAGATCCTCTGGGAAGCGAGACCTGAGCAGACAGATGGTTGTCCTTTAGAAACAGAAGGGGGGGGGGTGTCTTTCTAATGGCAATCTCTTTATCCAAAAGCATTTGATTACCCTGCCCCATTCCCCACCACACAAGATATAGAACAACAAAACACAACGTTGTGTCCCATCTGCTCAGTGATCCTCAGAGAGGATTTATCAAAGGGTGGCTATGGAGTGGGATTCCTGGCTCTTGGGTAAACTCACCCACCTGCACTGTTCCCTAAGCTGTTACTAGTTAACGCCTTACTGCATTGAGGCTTAAAAGTCAATGTTTAGATGCCCTTGTTTGTAACAAAGTTTCGTTCTGGAAGACTGACGGCAGGATTAGCTGTGAGGCTAACCAGAGATGAGAAATCAGGTGCATTTGTGACGCATGCCTGTCCTGGAAAAAATCACACCTACTTACATCTCTAATGCCAGGGCACCATCCTCAAAGCCATGATAGAGCACACTGAATTTGCTTGAATATAGCCTTTTATTCCAGCAAATGCTTCAGTTGCTAGATATCACAAAACAACAACAACAACAACAACAAAAACCCATGACACAGGATCAAATTCTGAGAGAATTCTTTATAAAACATCAGGAAAATGTGCGGATGTTTCAGAGCTACATTTGAAAACAAAATAGTGAAGACAAAGCGACCATGGTCTTATTATTCTTAGAAATGGGTTGGTTTCTGGCTGACCGAGGAGGTTTGCACTGGGGGTTAGAGGGGCTTGGGAGGTAGGTGGTCCCCTTCTGAGGTCCTTCTGTACACTCTGTAGAAAGCACACCGGCAGGATAAACAAACCCACAGCCATAAAGCTGAAATTGGTACTTCAGCCTGCAAACAATTCTCTCGGCGTGATTCCCAGCCTTCCTAATGCTGCTACCCTTTAATACAGTTCCTTCTCTTGTGCTGACACCCAACCACAAAATGATTTCCTTGTTATTTTACAGTTGTGATTTTGCTACTGTTAAGTAGTTTTATAAATATAAATATTTTTGGAGAGGTTTGCCAAAGGGGTCTCTATCCATAGGTTGAAAACCACTGCTCTAAATGGTTATATGAACTATCAAGCTTTGTAAATATTTCCTCCAGTGTTGGAGAAAAACCGAACTATCCCGTCCACAGAGGCGTAAGAGAAATGGGTCTCAGACAGCTGCTTCCATCATTTTTCTGCATGCTACCTTGTCATTATCCTGGGCCAACAGGGCAGCTTTGCAATGTTGCTACTGAATTGCTCCAAAGGACTTCTTGCTCTGTAAAGTCTCAAACCCAGAGAAGAGAGAAAACTAACTCTTTCTACTTAATCATATTAGTTTCTACAATGGAAGAAAAATAATGTACTCTTGAGTGTTGGTTGTTAAGAAACTCATGGTTTGTTTTAGGGGATGGGAAATGTATAGGCTTTATATTTGTGTTATGCTTCGTTGTTTTTGACACCTCTCTCCTCTCTCTCTCTCTCTCTCTCTCTCTCTCTCTCTCTCTCTCTATCTCTCAGCGTGTGTGTGTGTGTGTCTGTCTGTCTGTCTGTCTGTCTGTCTATGTGTCTGGGTCTGTGTCTGTTTGAGTCATTGTGCCATAGTCAGCATTTGAAAGTCAGAGAGTAACTTGCTTGAATCTGTTCTCTTTCCATAATGTAGTTCCTGGGATTGAACTCGGGTCTTTAAGATTTGGCAGAAGATGCCTCTACCCCATCCACCCCATGGCTATCTTTTTGTTTGTTTATTTTTGAGACAGAGTTTCCCTCTATATCCCTGACATGCCTGCAACTCTAGTATGTGGAGCAGTTTGGCTTTGAACTCATGGAGCTACACCGGCCTTTGCCTCCTGAGTACCAGGGTTAAAGGCAGATGCCACCACAACCATGATAAAATGAACACATTAGCATTTTGGGTTTGGCTTTTCTGAGACAAAGTCTCACTAAAAAAACCTTGGCTGGTCTTGAACTCACTATGTAGAACATGATGGCTTGGAACTCACAGAGATCCACCTGCCTCTGTCTCCTGAGTGCTGGAATTAAAGGTGGACAATATTTCCACAAATGTCAGCTTCATACAGCATATATTTATTATCTTTAATTTTTCAGAGCATGCTGTAATTGCCTTCTCCTTTCCAGGGTCTTTTTTTTCCCCTTTGTAAGGTCTCACAAGGCCACTATTATGAGCGCAGCCAGGGAAGTGGCCTCATAGAAGACACAGTTATGTCAAAGACCTACTTCTAAGCCCACAGGGTTGACAGGATTCAGCTCTTTGCTTTAACTGTATTCTCTTTGTCTGGCTGAAAGCTGCCTTTACCTCAAGGCTTCCCAAGTGTCTGTCACATGGGTTCTATGCTCGCTTCCTTAGTCAGTCAAAGCAGGAAAGATTCAGGAAGACAGGCGTTAAAATGTTACGGAGAATGTCGCAGAGATAACCATCCAACTGTTTATTTAAAAACACCTTTCCCAGTTCTACCCTAAACAAGCTCACATCAAGAATCTTGGATTCTCCATTCCCCTCAAGACCATGAAACTTCCTATGCAGTGAATTTTCAAAGGGCTCTGGTAATCCTGGGAGGAAAACTTCAAGATACTGTTTCCACTTTGATATGCTAGCTTCCCCCTCACATTCAAAGGCAAATGTCCCTCATTCATGTTTTTATGAAATGATCAAGGAAGTGTGAGCTGCCATAAATGTCTCCTTACATAGGTCACACTTGTAGGCAAGGAGTAACGGGTTATTTTTATAAAAATTTTAAAGTCTCTGGGTATTTTTAAAGCTGTCACTAATAGCAACTTCTATCCACTGTGGCCTGCTAGTCTTCACAAGTATCTTGTCAAGTTGATTCTATCTTGACTAATCCAGGAAGATTAGCCAGCTGTTCTAAACAAGTCCCTTTTTGTTGCTTCCAAGTTTATGCGACCTCATCATTCGCCCCTCTCAGGAGGACACATCGTTAAGTCATGGCCTGACCCCACCCTTTTGTTCACCTACTATAGAAACCCTGTGGTTTCCTGGGCATGAAGGAAATCCTCACATTGAAGGGAGTGGTTGGCAGCTTCTGATGTGAGGTCAGTGGCTATTTTGTCCCCAGTATAAGACTTGCTTTGGACCCAGCATTGCCACTTCTGAACTCCAGGCACTCAGAGGAGATTAGAAGTTCCATACTGAAACCAGGGTCAGTCTAGTTATATTTAAAACTCAAAAGTGAATAACGAAGACGCAGTTCTTGGTTTATATTCCACAAAGCTCTTTGCTGCTTCCATAAACAGCAGCAGTGATTTCTTTCAAAGTTACCGTCTGAACTGAGCTTCTAGAAGCTTCGAGTAATCGTTCGTTGTTTAGAAATGTCAGCTTCCCTTACTTCCTCCTCTGTAGACTGAGTATGTTTTGATTCCAGCACATGTGTTTGTTCCTTTAAAAATCCCAACGAGACAGGGAGCACTTCGTTCTCTAAATTGTCCTTCGCTCTGTTTAATGTTTCCTGAAGCATGTTTGTGGTTCTCTCTCTCTCTCTCTCTCTCTCTCTCTCTCTCTCTCTCTCTCTCTCGCTCTCTCTGTGTGTGTGTGTGTGTGTGTGTGTGTGTGTGTGTGTGTGTATAAGCCAGGGGACAATCTCAGATGTCCTTCCTCAGGCACTGTCCACCTTCCTTTTTGGAACAGGGGTTCTCACGGTTCTACTTTGTGAGCCTAGAACTCACAAAGTAGGCTAGCTAACATGGCTGCTGTGTGCACCTCAGTGGTCTGCCCATCTTCTTCCTGGCACTGGGCTTATTAGCATATGTTACCATGTTTGGAAACATAGTACTTCCTGCTATTCTTACATTCTCTCTAAATCTTCTCTTCCTAGACATTCTCTCTCTCTCTCTGAAACATTTTTTTTAAATTTATTCCTTTATATCAAATGAGCTTCTTTATTAAATAATCTATTTTATATTCATTGGTGTTTTGCTTGTATGTTTGTATGAAGGTGCTGGAACCCTTGAAACAGGAGTTACAGTTGTGAGTATCCACGTGGTTGCTAGGAATTGAACCCTGATCCTCTCGAGGAGCAGCCAGTGCTCTTAACCACTGAGCCATCTTTCCAGTCCCCCTAACCATTCTCATTTGCCTCTAGAGTCTTTCATATAAGTCCTTACATGTGTAGAAATGGAAGTTCTTGGGTCGGGTGCTGACTGATAATCAGCTCCCTTTGCCTGGGCTCTCATCAGCCTGTGAATTTAGCAAGTTCTGTCTTTTCTAGGGATCTGGCTACATTCCCTGCTTGCCTTCTCTCTGCCCCTATAAGGAGAGACTGGTGAGTGCTAATGTTTCTGTCTGTACTCATGACCCATGATTCCCTATTGATTGAGACTGATGGAGCCTCTTCTCCCAGGCCTCCCTAAAGTCTACACATGGTTCTGTTGTTTTCCAAACTCTTATGGCCCCAGTGAAGACTGCCCAGAGAAGAGGGAAATCTTGGTGTCCAATTGCCTGGGAGTTCCAGTCAAGGATATCTCTGAGGAGGAAGCCATTGTGGTTACAGATGCAAGCAGCATTCTTAAATCCCTGATGGAACTGATGTGTTAGGCTCTGGTTTGGTCTTTTTCAGCTTATTCTTCATATAGAGAGGAGATGCTATTCACCGAGATACCTGGATACCCAATCGTGCTGTTCTGCCTGGTTCTAATGTCTCGTCTCTCACAGGGGACCTGGTGTAATGGAGTAGGAGATTTGTGGCAGCACTGGTGACTTCATAGGACCTGGTCAGGAAGACAGACAAAAAGCCGGATATCCTGTGAAAAGAGGGCACTCGGGATATGGGCCACCAAGCCAAGATTAGTTCTTCCTGCTTCCAGCCAAATTGTAGAAACCCAGGCCAAAGGAGCTTTGGAAAGGAAGCCAGGCCTAAATAGCCTACTAAAACCATGGCTGGTGAGTGCCCAGGGCACAGAAGCTGAACTGAGGCTGACATTTTCAGTGACTGGCACTGATGGAAAAGGTGAGGTGGTAATGACCTGAGAGAATCTGAGCTGACTCAGCTAGTGGTGATGCTGTGGGCTCCAGGGTCTTAGAGGAGGGTCCAAGGGAAAGAGCGTATCTCTGTGAGTAAAATCAAGAGTCACTGCTTTGACAAATAGACTCCCTTGAGGTGGCCGCAGTCTACACTGGAACTCAGAGACTCCACTAATGGGAAAGGGGTGGCCTGTTTGAGCAGGGTAGACAGTGGAGTCATATGGAGGCCTGACACCCCTACAGAGTCTGAAGTACCCTGGGTCATCCAAAACCAGTATTCATACAAGTACCCGCCAACCTCTTGTTCCACTCAGATGTGGGCTGGGCTCAGTCCCTTTAAGATTTGGGAGGGTGCAGAGGGGTTAGTGAGCAAGTGTTCATTGTTCATCCCAGGCAATGGGAACAAGCATATTGAGCAGGATGTGTGTGTCTTTGGAGGCTTCAACGATGCCTCTATCGACTCTCAGCAATGGTAGAATCCATGGCCATAGCAAAGCCAACACCATAAGAGCTGCAAATGAATTGAACCTCCATTTTAGTTGTCTGCAGGCCCTGCCTCTTCTCTTGTAGGTCTGTGTGCTGAAGGGGCCCTGTCTGGGAAGCTAAGTTGTGGGCTTTAAACCTCTAGAGTTTCATCACGAATGTTCTAGTAGATCGGGAACCCAAGCATCCTCACTGGTCTTTGCAGCCTAGGAATTCGAAGCTGTAGGACATAGCCACTGATATGCCCTCTTTCTGCTTAGTTCTCTACTTACTATACTCTAGGGTTTACGGCGGATCAGTTTGAGAAGTAATGTGTTCCTAGCACTGAGCACAGAACTAGAAAGTCATTCCTCTTGTTATTAATATCGTGTTCATCGGAGGTTATTTATGTTGCCCAGTGTTAACATATTTGTAGTAAATACACATGCACACGTCCCTACATTTGCATTCCAGTTTCAGACTCAAAGCACATAGATCTTCAAATGACTGATACAGGAGGCAAAGATCACGTACATGACAAGCTAGAGCATGCCTGCCACTCTCAAAGCCACACCACTGGACAATGATATTAACCCTTAAGGCTACTCTGTATGAGATAAAAATTACAGTTGTATGAGGATCAAGATGAACAGGACCATTCTGCCATCCCCCACCGAGCTACAGATCAGTTCAGTGAGGCTTTGGAGATTCTCCAGGGCAGAGGGCAGAATGTGAATGGAAAAAAACATTATACGGCACATGCGTGGGAAAGAAGCCTATGTAGGGAATAGATACCAGGCAAAGAAATTCACTGGTGGTCACGAGACCATGACTGCTGACCTCTGAAGTAAGAGGACCTTGGAATAGCTGTGAGTCAAAAGGCATGGGGAATCTAAACCCTGTCTAGGTTTATTCGGCTCAGATTCCTGAAGAGCATAAACCTTTGGCATCTAAATGAGATAAATTATTAATCAACCAATAGGGCCAGGCAGCTTTTTTTTTTTTTTTTTTTTTTTTTTTTGAAAATAGTTAGATATTTCTTGTGTTTAAACCTAGAAAGGATGGCATGGTACAAAGCAAATGTCCCTACCACTTGCTGAGAGCCAGAACAAAATATGAATACGAAACAGGTACAGAAACTATGACTAATTATAACTCTTCATGGAGAACTCACAATGAGTCAAGCTGCTGAGCCGTATTGTTTCTTTGAAGCTTCTTATTGTAGGAAGAAAGGTTATTTTCCTTATCTTTTTACACAAGGAAATGGAGACCTAAAGAGTTTAGCTTCACTGGTTGGTGAAGACGGGTTGGGTCTGTGTCTCCTCTTTCCTGCACAGCACATGCTGGGTGCTTCTGACTCTGCCCACTTCAGAGTGGCTTTGAGCTGTGCAAGTAACTCCATGTAGAAGCACAAGGGCTGCAGGTGGGGCTGAGGGAAACCTGCGGATAGGAATTCTCATGCTCTCCCAAGAGTCTTGCCTGCTGAACTCGTGCAATGGGGGCATTGGTGTCCATGAGACCAGCAGCTCATCACCCATCTCTCAAAGCAACCTCTGGACCCCTTGGCTCCTTGACTAGTGCCAATACTACATACTTTTTATTTTCTTAGCAATTTCATGTTTTAAAAGGGAGTATCATTTTCCAAACCAAAATTTCAAAACAGAGTAATGAGGATGGCTCTAACAACTCAAGTAATCAGCCACTAGTCTGATGTGCCAGGACTAAACTGCTTTTCATTAAACTTAGCCTTATGGGACAGTAACTATTGCCTTTCGTCTTCTATGAGGAAAGAATTGCCCTGAAGTTGTGTCGGGGGGGGGGGGGGGGGGGCAAGATTGTATTACAAACGGAGGTCGGATTGAACCCAGAGGCTCTACAGTCCTGGCACACTGAAGGACTGTGTGTAGGTGACAGGTACATTCATAGCTGGGAGAGAAGCAGTCCTGGAGTCCAGGAAGATTTCTCCTGGTCATTGTTAGTAAGTTTTCTAACTGCTTTTGCTCTGCACAAAGGCTTCTGGCTTTGACACTTTAGAAATAGGGGCTATTCAGGAAGCAGGAAACCTTTGGATAGATAGCATCAGCTTTCTCTTGCCAGCCCTGGATTGTGGCCAGCTCACCTCAGGGGAACAGCAGAACCGCAAGGTCATGTGTAAGGGGAGTTAGCCATGTGTAAGTGAGCTGGCCTCTTGGTCTTCCCTACATATTATCAATAAGGGTTGCCATGATTAGTGTATAAAAAAAAGAAAAACTGAGGCCATAGAGGTTACGCCAGGTCACCTAAACTCACTGAGTTATAAAGGTGTGAAGCACCCATATGTTAACATTGCTTAGAGAGAATGAGAGGGTGACTCCCATCTCAAGGCCTGCTGCAGTTCCTACAATTCTTTCTTCTAGAGCCCTCTTCTTCCTCTCAATAAACCTCAGAGTGGATACTACGGGTACGCCATTGCTGTCTGCAGAAGGTTCTGGGCTCAGTTCAGGTGCTATGTGACTGAAACCAAAGGCTTCTGGATCAGGTAATAGCCTCCAAATTTGATTTTTCTCTACTCCTCAGATCCAGCTTGTCTTTTTCCTGGGATCTATCAGTTTGCTTAGAGCAGTGGGCTTGCGACCTCTTTGGCAGTCACATATCAGAGATCCTGCATATCAGGTATTTATGTTACAACTCATAACTGTAGTAAAAGTACGAGTCATAAAGCAGCCACGTAATAATAATATGGTTGGGGGTCAGTACAATGTGAGGAACTGTGTTAAGGGGTCGCAGCATTAGGAAGGTCGAAAAGCACTGGGTAAAAGTGAACCGCCACCTGAGTAGCACAGCGGCCTCGCTTCGCTGTGGACCCTAAGGCTCTGTCAAAAGTCAGCGTCTGCACAGTGCTGCTGCCATAGCCTACTCTCCAGTGAAAACATTGTGATCTAGTTTCACTTTCTGCACTTGCTGCAGGGGCATTTGCTGGTTACTTCCGGTCCATGAGGGTGGCCCGAGGCTAATCTGGTGAAACCGTTTTCCCAGAAGAGCTTTGGGTGGAGCTGGGTGGAGCTATCCCTATCTTGCTTGGCCCCTCAGAGCACTCTCCTGGCACTCACTACTGGCACAGATACGAGCCATTTACTGACGCTGCTTCAAGTCACCTTCTACTAAGAAAACACAGAGACGAATCCCCTTCCCTGGACTGTGGAGTGAGGGTGACTCTTACCTTAGTGGTGCCATCTAAAGGGAATATTGGATCTGCTGAGGAGACAGAACCTGGTGATGTGGCTGAACCATTACATCAAGCCTCTCTTAGAGCCTTACTTCCCTTTGCTTTGCCTTAGATCAGCCAGTCATGTTTGAGTTATGAGCCCATTTTCCTTCCCTGTAAGACTGAGCCTCAGCTTCTCTGCTGAATTCTGCTTCGCCACTTGCATATCTGCTAGCCCCGTGCTTTGCACACATACTAAGGCTCGGCTGATGTGTTTTTGAATGAATAACCCAAACACGCTTGGCAAAATAAAAAGAATAACATTTCATTAACTCAGTGCAGCTGTGAAATCAGCCTGTGTTGATATTGCTCACACAATTTCCCCTGGTGCACAGAATGTTTGCACCCCTAGACACATGGAAGTGCCTGCTAGCATGAGGCTGGGTGCTGCAGTTTCCTGGTGCACTTTGAATGCTGCAGGTAGAGGCTTCAGGATTTAGGGAGAAGGTTTAGTTTTTTTAACTGCATCATGTTTTCCCCAAATGGAACGGTTGTGGCCCTGCCAGCAAGTACTTCAAGGACCATTCAGAGAAGGCTTTAAGTGAGTTTTAAAATTGAGTTTGTGGGTTCTTTTCTTTTTTCCTTTTGGGGAGTTGTCTTATTAAAAAGAAATATCTCTGAGAAATTCTTAAGATTTTCCATACAATTAGAGGAATTAAATGCTTAGTCTATTACTGTGATGAATCTTGACATCTAGTTTTACCAAACAGTGCAGCTTATGTGGTATCTGTCACTGAGGAATGCAGATGGCTTTGTAGCCTTTTGTATAAATGGCTGACATTTTGATGCCTTAAAAAATCTGTGTCGCCTTGAACAGAACACAGCGTTCCGGGCCAGAACTTCTCAAAGAGGACAGTTGGTCTCTGTAACTCCCTAATTGTTGCCATCATCATTAATCTTTGATATTATGAAGATTCTGGCTGTGACTCTAGTCATACCTTGAAACTTTTGGTACTTGGAATCTATGGCCTTCACAGAGAAGCACCCAGAGACTACAGAGGGCAACAGCTCGGACTTTAGCACCCTGGTCCTCTGGATGAGCACTGCTTCGTTTGTGTGTCCATCACTCAGTCAGTCTTCACTGAGTCCAGGGATCAGCATCGGTGACTTTGTAGTCAAGGAACATGGTACAGAGGGCAGATCTAAGGCTACTGTAAAGATCCCTTTATTCTACCTGGTGGATGAACAGTGCGGAGTGCTCTGGAAGCTGCAGTGTGTGGGAAGACAGTGAACAGCTCTTTCTTCCTCTGCATTACTCAGTAGATCCTACAGTGAGAGGGTGATGCCTCCAGGCACGATTTCCCAGCGTATGTACGTCACCGGCGAGATCAGTTGTCATGTCTACTGTCTATACCATAACAGCGATTCCTTTCTTTTTTATCCCATCACAAACAACCCGAAGTGCTGAGTGTGTTGCGCGCACCTCCCGTGTCCCCTTTTCACCCGTGGAAGAGAAACACGAGAGGCAGAATTCGGGTATCACCACAGCGAGGCTTTACTCTATATCAGCAGAAGCGGAAAAGACGCTGAAGGGCTGAAGACAGGAAGAGGCACCACTTAAATACACCCTAGAGTGACGTGTTCACTTCTGATTGACTGTTCACTCATCACCCAATATTACGCCTCGGGATTGGCCAGTGACTTTGGCGGGCTTTCTGCCTTTGCAGCTGCGCAGTTAATTGTTTACTTGTGGGAGGACAGGATGCCCGCGCCATCTTGGAATGGCAGATTATACCACCGCTAACAGCGGCTTCCTACACTGAGTGAATATTACAGATACTCAGACCAGAATTCTCCAGCCTCATCTTTTGTTAAATTATGCCTCATGTGGTGTTTCACACCTACTCTGTGGAAGGATAACCCTATACCCGAGGAGGGACAAGAATGGCAGAGAGTGACACATGGTTTATGTTGTATATCATCAGTGGTGTTCTTCAGTGGTGACCTAACATAACCCCACCCACAGAGTGACTTGTCTGCAGCATGGACCATGAGAGGAGGATGTCCGGTCCTGTTTTGCAATTTTTCCAAAGGTCTGGTTGATTGGTGATTTACTTGAGCTAAAGTTTCTGGAAGCAGAAGTGTAGATGGGCCCTCACCTCAGACTGCTCACCTCAGACAGCTCACCTGTTCAGAGATGCTAACTAAGTGTACACAAGGTAGCAGCTGACAAAGCAGGTCACAATGAAGTGAGAAAGTTTATGCCACAGTGACTTGACATGGATATTGAGATGATATGGTAAGAGGGGTCAAATGCCATGACTGTCACAGCTCTGGGATTGCCCTGACTTGGGTGATAGCAATACAGAAATGCAAGATAAATAAATGTACAGAAAGTCTGCAGTCAGGTGGGCTGTGTATTCTGATGGAGACATATCAGAAAACCAGGAATTCTGTCACATTTATTACATACAGCTGTCTGAGGATGTGTGCTTATTGTATACAGCAGAACTAGGAAGAAGATTAGCTGATTGGTTAGGGTGCCTGTGTAGGGGACAGTCTCAGACTATAGTCACCAGGGAGGAGAAAGCTGTGGTTGATAATTTCTGCATACAGTGTCAACAGCTATAGCCTAGGGAAGGCCTTTTCATTCCCATGGATCTGAGGCATTGGGTCCTTGACATGACTGTACACATGTTATACACACACACACACACACACACACACACACACACACACACACTCAGCTCTTCATCAGCTCAGCAAAGACAAGGGAGATTAGCAAGATGAAAGACATGAGTTGGCTTTTAAAAGATGGGCTTTTGGAAAGTATGTGTAGAAGGTAGCGAAGGTGAAGCCCTCACTCTGCGCCTCCTCTGCAGAATGGTGGGGGTTCCTGCCCACCATTGTATCTTCAAAGCTTTTTACTGCTGTGGAAAATCACCACTCAATGCAATCACAGTATTACAGCCCCACTTAAGGCCTCGGCTCCAAGAATTGTGCACTTTGCACATTCATCCTGCACGGCAAGACGTCATCACCACTGGTAACATAACCCTGTACATCAGGGAGCTTGTAAATAAATAACCCTACATTCCACATCAATCCATCTAGTCCCTGTCAAAAACTTAAGGCTGTACTGTAAGGTTAAAAATTATCCAAGGGTGCCAGTGAGCTTGCTCCTGGGAACCTCTGAGGAAAAGGACACCAGCCATGAGCATGGGTTGAGGAGAAAAAAAAAATGATGAAGATGCTCCTATGTCCCAGCAATCAGCTCACCCGGATGAAGTGAGGCTCAATCTGTCTTTGTCTGCTGTGAAAATGAGAAGGGAGGGGTCACAGAGAAATCCCTGTCTTAATTTGCATTCTGGGTAACTGTTCCAAGAAGCAATCATTAGAAGCCAGTTCCGTGTAGGACACCTCATGGTTTGTCACATTGCCTCATTGATATCAGTCCGGGGAGGTATGCCTTATTCCCTTTTAAGGTGAACAAAGCAAAAGCTAAAAGAAACAGTCTTTATTCAGAGTGATATGGTTGAAAGCAGAAGGGCACATCCCCATTCACCCAATGAGATTTAAGGACAAATCTGAGAGCTGGTCTGTGTAGCTGTCATCAAGACACTGTGTGTATCATGACCAAATGCTTCCCACGTCTAGGCTTTCTGAAGTGCATCGTGTAAGCCACAGAATGCAATGATCTATACTGTTAGACTGTTCAAGGAAACGGGACTATAGCCACAAATCCACGTCTCATTGGTTAGGCAGGAAAGCAGGTCCATAGCTGAGAATCTTAGAAACACCTCAGTTTTAGGATGGAGGCTGTTTTTTTTTTTTTTTTTTTTTTTTTTTTTTTTTTTTTGTTGTTGTTGTTTTTTTTTGTTTTTTGTTTTTTTTTTTACCTTTATTGGATTGGGATGCTGAGGAGTCTTCCAATTTTTCTGGTTTGAGATTTTGTGTTTGAAGAACTAAGGCAAACAAAGTCAAACAAGAAAAAGACAGTATGCCAAAACAGCTGGTTATTTTTTGCTAAACTGTTAATTATTCTCCCTGAGCTGTGTCCCCAAACTTCTACCATTATCAATTTTTTCATGCGAGAACTATTTCAAAATGTGAGCTCCCGGGAAACACCACTAACCCACATCGCTGTGGCTTAGCAGCTCAGACTCTCTGGCTCCCACCTTGGGAGCTCAAAAGTGGCATCGAGCCAGAAATTAGGTTGGCGCTCTGGCAGGAGGCAGGAGCTAGCCAGGACAGGTTGTCTCAGGTGAGACCCAAGAGGCTGAAGATTTTAGGAGGGGGCACAAGAAGGCAGGCCCAACAGAGAGGATCTGACATTTCCCAGGGCTGGCTCCCCGTGCCTGGAGGGAAGAAACTGGATAGGCAGAATGGAGTCTTCATTGGGCTTTGCAGTCTCAGTCCTCTGATCAGATACAGTGTTACACGGTGAACGCAGTGGTTGGGGCATGTAAAAACATCTTTTCTGGTTTCTGGTAATATCGGATTTTGGACTGGGGGCTGGAGACTTTCAGAGGGATATCAGGAAGAAACTAAACTCGGGTTGCGGTTAGAGATCAATCACGGATGTGGGAGGTGGCGAGGCGGAAGTGCAGTTCTGTTCAGGAGCTAAACCTTGAATTCACTGTGCACCCTGAGCACTGGCCAGACCCTGCTGTCCCCCGCCCCCCCGCCCCCATTCCCCACAGCCTATCCCACAGAGGACTTGCTCATTTCGAAGCACGTTGAACCACGATCTTCCAGTACTGGCAACAAAAGCATCGTGGGGAATCCACCCACGATTAATGAGCTTACACGTGTGCCAGGCACTGCGACTCGGTGCAGGTTACCTCATCCAGTCCTCTCACAACCCCAGTCAGATACCATCGTGCCACTTGATTGCAAAAGGAGGTTCAGAGGCCAGGGAAGGTTGAGAAACCTGCCTAGGTTACACAGGCGGGGAGGAGCAACTCCTGTTCGTGTTAAGGCAGACCTTCTGACTGCAGGGCAACTCCTTGCACGTTTCCACTGTAATATCAGGTAGCACGTGTGATTGCTTTGGATGATACATTTGGGAGTTATTAACAGATGACCAGAAAGAATCTGAGGGTAATTCTAATCATGATTCCGAAATGCATTCCATAATCTGTTCATACTGGTCTCTTTGCAGAAGGCAACCTGTGAGGAGAGGGTGCCTGCAGAGCAGAGGGAAGGGGATGAGAGAGCCACAAAAGCCCCGCTCCTGGGTCCAGACTTTGTGTGTAAGACATGGGCAAGGTGCTCATGTTGAGTACTGTGCTGTGTGGAAAGAGGACATCAGGTCCAGGGGTCGTGCGTGTTACAGGGCTGGTGCAGACTGAAGGAACTCCTAGCACAAAGCATGGTGGCCTTCTCTCATAGGTGATCCAAGGTTACCGATGGGCAGCACAATATGGCCCTGGCCAGCAGCCCCAGCCTGGAGTTGAGGCTGGCAAGGGTTCCTATCCTGCGTTTATTTCCTACGTTCCCTTTAAAATGAGGACATCCATTCACTCATTCTTTATCTATGTATCATCTCTATAATCTGTCTTTTCACACCTGTCTACCCTCTGTCTAACCTAATTTGACATTGATTTGCTGAGGGCACGACAGTCTCCTTGGAAACTGCAATCTGGTACCAAACAGCAAAGAACAATGCATACCATACTATGATAAGTTCTAAGAGAGATGAGCCAGGAGATTAGTGGAACCAGACAGAATTACCCTCAGCAGGGACTCTGGGTGCAGGGCAGGCACTGAAGAAATTTCCAGTGTGAACCTTAGATCACGAGTGAAATGAACCAGAGGGAACCAATAGGGAGAAATGGGGGCGGGGGGGGACATTGGAAGCCCAAGTCAAGTGGCAGTTAAATCTCTTTGTGAATTACTTGATGTCAGGTCCCCGGTAGTGTAGTGTGTGCCTGCTCAATAAATGACAGAACAGTCCTTACTTTAGACTCTTTGAAATATAGTACTTGTTCAACTTCAGGCTGAAATCTGTGAACTCTCATGTGGTCTTCTGGAGAGTTCAGTCTGTTATTCCGGGTCCCAGTGCCTTTGTCTCCTGATCACACTGTGGTTCCCCAGGAGGGGAGCTGCTGGGGTGTACACAAGTCTCCCCTGTTTCGCTATGCACATTTCAAGAACCACTTCACACTCTGGTCATGCTCTTTGGCCCAGTGGTGGAAAGGCCAGCAGGCTTGTGTCACTGTCAATGGCCAGTGGCAGGCTGCATGCTGCTATCCTGAAAGAGCCAGTGGAAGCTGGTGACTTTCTGAGGCTCAGAAAACATTCATGGAAACTTCTGGGGTCTTGTGACTTTTTAGGTGGTGTGATGTGAGGAAGTGAACACAGGAGTTTAGCAGTCAAGTGTTCAGTCCACAGGTACCTTGCAGACAGAGATGTGGGGTGACTCATTGGCCCCTCTATGTAGTGTTCTTGGTGCTTAGTGTGTGCCTTGACATATATCTAAGATAATTCACCACACTTTCTAACTGAGCCTGATTCTCTGCACCCACCGACTCTTGACAAGACAGTATTCAGGTCTCAGAACAGCGCTTTGAGAGAAACTTGAGGAAGTGAAGTACACACAGAAACTGTCATGCGGAGGTACTGCAGTCCTACTGGGTTAAATGAAGCCAATGGTCACTTTGTCACTCATAGTGAAAGGGCGGTAGTGATACAGCAGCGCTGATGGCATTGCTTGCTCTGCAGAGCCATGAGGTAGGACAGACAGTGAGCACTGGTTAGGAAGGCCTGAAGGCCTGATTGAGCACACAGTGTGTTGGATATGGACCTGCACAGGACAGGACAGGAGCTATGAAGATACCAGAGAAGAGAGTCCCCAACACAGCAGGAAGGCCCTGAGTTTGGAATGTGCTTGGTCACTGAGACACGTGACCAGGACTCCTGTGTCAGTTGAAGCCCAGTTAGTTGTGGTGAGGGCCAGAATAAATGAAGATTATTTGCTATAATTTTGGGTTTTTTTTATTGTGAGTAAAGTGGTCAACTAGGTAGCTGTTTGGGATGTCATTTAGACCGCCAGACTTCTTTGAGTGTGGTTCTGAGGAGAAATGATACGGAAAAATGTGAGAATCTACCAGGAGGTATGGTCCAGGGAGATGAGTACACTGGTGTTAGACAATGTCCTGCAGATGTGCATGGCTTGTGGATGCTGACGAGGGCTGAACCAATGGGATCTGCTGGCTGGTTGCATATAGGCTTGGGAAGCACCCAGAGCAGGTCTAAGGTTAAGTCTGAGCAGTGGGGAGCCCCACTACTGATGATTTAGATAAGAAGACTATGGGGGGGGGGGAGTTTATGAAAAGATCCAGGACTGCTTGGATTCAGTACCTTGAGCTGCCAACTAGACTTGTAGGTAAGAAGCCACTTAGATCATGTGATACATCGAACTGGTGTTAAAAGAAGTCTGGCTTGGAAACACAGTCAGGAGCCAGCTGCCACAGTTGGAAAGAAACGTAATTACTATCAAGTGCAGGAAGGATTCCGATCCTCCCTTAACCTGAGGGGTTGTGTGGAAACTATTCCTAATCACTAAGTGTTCTGCCTGTTCATTGTTCATTGACAAAAGTTAAAGTTTAATAATAAGGCAGAGAATAGAATAGTTTAGGGTAGATACATAGGATAGACAAGAATAAAGCGGAAGAGAGGCTGGCGATTGCTCAGACTTGAATGTAAATTAGGTGACCAAATCCTCATAAAGATGACTATTATTGCTTCTGGCTTAAGGACTTACAAAGAGATCAGTGATTTCCCAGACCCAGTCAGTGAGCCGCAGTACCAGGAGGGGAAGCCATGCCTGTGTAACTCCAGAGCCCAGGTACCTTCTGTCAAACAGCAGGTTAAGGGCCAGCAACCATACAAACTTTTGGAATTGGAGTTCACGCCTTTATTTACAAAGTCAAACTTCTTATTCCAGGAACTAGTCCAGACTAGTAAAGGGCCTGGGTGCTGTATCTGGAAATGCCCGACTCATTGGAGAACTATTCCATTAGTCCCAAAACAGAGGATGCTGTATACTTCAGCACCAGCTTCCCCGAGATCACCAAGGAGCAAAATATGGTTCTAGTTAATGAGGAAAGCATGGCCAGGGAACCCAGCAGACTACTTCATATTAGCACCCTTAGTTCAGGCCAGAAAACCTTTCAATTAAGAAGAACCACATTAGCCAACATACACAGTGTGCACAGATGAAGGATTCAGCTGGTTTTCTACGTCTTCCCTGGACTCCTTTCCTGTAGGTAATGAAACCACCATGATGTTGGGTTGTTTTTCTGGGAGGCACCTAGAGACAGTGTCAGCAACCCATCTGTTTATTTCTGTTATCTTTTCTCCCGAGGAAAGTTCTCTCTCTTCCTCTTCCTATTGGCCCTGCTGAGTATGTGTCTTTTCAAAAAAAAAAAAAAAAAAAAAAAACCCTCACTGTCGGACTAGCTCAGAATTGAATGTCAGCGACACGGATATGGGGGATAAGAGAGCTCATTCAAGGTGAAATGGAAAATACTGCTTGGTTCTGTTTATCACACAGTACGGGGGAAGGAAGGAAGGAGAGACAAGCAAGATGGAGCAGTGTCGCTCAGTAGAGATGGGCAAGCCATGCCAACAGCTTTCCCTTTCCAGAACACCAAAGAAGCCTTTGTTACCTGCTCTGTATTTTGGCTTAAACAGGAAACACCTGATCCCAGTTTAAAGGCTGGAGAACTAAAGCAGTCTGTCTCAAGGTGAAAGGACCTGAATGGCACACGCACACACGGTCTTTCTGTCAGTGGGCTGGGGAACCAGCTTTGTGTGTGAGTGGTGCAGTCTGCTTCTGCGGGGACCTTCTGCACACCGCAGTCCTTTGTTTTTGGTGACGACCAAGCAAGCATCTATATTTTCCCTTCTGGCTCTGCTTGCATGGAGTCCCCCTCTTCAGCACCCCTCACCAATGATTGAGAGACAGACACCAGAAGGCTCCCTCCTGTGAAAGAGCTGCCTGGAATGAGCTCCACCTTCCAGGCTGCAGACCCTGAGGGACTATGCTTAGAGCAGATCCTGATACTGGAAAATATTTTTGACCTTAGACTTTCCTCTTCTATGGGCACAGGAAACCCAGCTACAAAAGATAGCAGCAAGACAAGGTTTATCTTACCGGACCTGGTGGCACAAAGCCACATTGGATGAGGAAGGGCAGGCACCAAGCCATTGACAAGAAATGTAGCATCCTTGGATCCCAAGCGGCTGATCTCTTGATGCCCTGGGGATGTGATACTTCCCAGAGGAACCTGTGCCAGTGAGTGCTTTCCTACTAAGTGTGCCAGTAGTGAATTAATACAAGACTATCTGAAGTAAATTTGGATGATGATGGTAATTTTAATATTACCCATCAAAAGTTATTTTTAGAGAAATATTTTAAGAAAATGCCCAGATTCCCAAGCAGTTTGAAAAGTAGTTACATGAGGGGCTGACCTGTCACCCTGAGGAGACGGCTCCACAGAGGAGCAAATATTTAGTGTGGGCACCAGCTACACCCAGCCAGGCCAGCACAAAACCTACATCCTGGAGGCCCTTGCAAGAGCCAGCCCCAACTCTTTGTTCAGAAGCTCAAGAGGGCAATTAGTATCTTTGACTTGGACTTAAGACCCTTTAAGTTTCCAGTGGCTAAACAAGGCAGAAAGAAAATGGAGATGCCAGTGTTCAGAAATTACCATCTTCAAAGAGGGGGACTAGCCCAACCGCAGGAAGGGTGGTCAGAAATGTGATCTCCTTTTGTGATAGCACGGAGATATCCTAAACTGCCAGACCTCTGTTTACGAGGTGGGTCTGGCTCGGACTACCCGGTCTAGAAGCCTTTGAGTGAGTTGTTTATTTTCCTGGGGTTGAAGCTGATGGGATAATTGTGAAGGGAGGCCATGGGTTTGATTGATTGGACAGCAGGCTTTCATTGTCAGCCAGGAAACCTTCAGTGTAGCTCACCACAGTGCACCAAGGAGACCTCAAGTGCGCATGCGTGCCTGTGTGTAGGGGGCCGTGGCTCTCTTGCCTTTAAGTACAAGCCAAGATATTTCTCTGTGGTATGGACACCACAAAGTCATCAAGAAAGTTAGGGCATCAACATTTCCTGTGCTAACTCCACACTGAGATGAATTTCCTTTCCTCCTGAAGTCAGGCTTCCTCGAACTAACAGGATTACACAAATGGCTGCAGCTTGCATGTTCTCAGATCCTGCACTGTTGCCAGCAGCAGGGCATGAAAGTCTAGTTCCATCAGTGCCTCATCCAGGGTTGGCTACCTCCTCAATGAGATCTCAGGTGACCCCGAGAACAGATTTTTTTTTTTTTAAATGCTATTCTTTTTAGAATTCCTGACAGGAGGATGGACCTAGAAACCACGTGAATGAGGTTGTACCCTCTTTACCTCTGCAAGGCTCCAGTGGCCATTAGGGCAGTCTAGATGGGCCATAGGCCTGGCATTTGCAGTGGGCTAGCTCAGCAGCAGAGAGGGTGCCCAGGAATTGCTGCTTTGTCTGGACTCTCACTGGAATGAGGCCACACTATCTCCTCCACGCTGTCACCTTGGCCCCCAAGCCACCATTACACTGCCAGGTTATGAGCAATCTATGAAAACATGACCTTGTCCCTGCTGCTGCCCTCCTTTCTGTGACACACAGATAACATTCTAGGCCAGGTAGGAGGTCAGTGTTCTAGACTAGTGGTTATCAGCCTATCACTTCCTGAAATCATGTCAAGTGCAGGAGTCAACCTCCTTATTTAGTAAGTCTGAATAGAACTCAAGATTTTATACTTACAAAAAATGTTGCAGCTACTGTTCTGGGAAGTACATTCTCTGAACTGGGTTTCCAGTCCTGCACCATGGTGCCTTAAGGTGTCTGTCCCACTGTCTTGGTGCTTTTGCCTACCAATAAGGTAGACATAACTATATATATATTCAGTTCTCAGCAGAGGTTACATGTGGGCTGGTGTCTCAATTGCTACTTTTGATCATGAAGGCATATTGGTACCTGGGGCTTAACTTTCAAAACAAACATTTCTTTCTGGCATTAAGACCATGAAGACTTTAACTCAAGAACTGCAAACTAACAAAGTTCTCTGTGTGAACTGTGGACAAAAGAACATTCTGAGTGTGTGTGGGTCTCCCTCAAATGCTGAAGAATGACCATTTGTGGGCTTTCTCTCTGACCACAAATATAATAGTTTAGGGATAGAACATTCCCTGCCTCTCCCTCTCCCTCCCTCCCTGCCCCGTCTCTCCCTCTCTTTCTCTCTCCTTGGTGATGGGACTGGTATCTCTGCTGATGTAGAAATAAGATTGCCAGATAACATCTTGGAATGTTCAGCCAAGTTCAAATATCAGGTAAACAACTAATAATTTTTTAGTATAAAATAGGTCTCAGGTAATCTTTTGAATGAAAAAATCTCACTGAATGTAGGCATTGAACAAAAGCTATGAAAGATAATATAAAGCTAACTGATTTTAGCTAGAATTCTGTCATTTATTTTTTTCATTTTTGGTGATAAAAAGGTGCATAAAATAGATTCTATGTTCCATTAAAAAAAAACATGTAAAATCCAATGTGAAGTGCCACCAATTCAGAAGGCCATCTGTGTAGACGTTTACTGGAGTGTACAGACTTTGGGTCTGGTTAATTTCAGAGTGTGAAGTATTTTATTTGCAACTTATTTTTATAATAAGTCTCATAATTCATAGTTCATCTGAAATCCGAGTTTAACTCAGACCTCATTTTTACTTGTTAAATCTGATATTGCTAACTTCGAGAGCCTTTGGTACAGCTGACCTGGAAATCTGAGCAGGAAATGATGCTTTGTGCCTTTGATGCCAGGTGGCTTGGCCTCTGTACAAGAATAAGTGCAGCTTCCAGCAGTTGCTGAGGAAGCCGAGAGCTCCAGGTTCCTACCTCACAGGATGAGGGACTCAGCCGGGAGAGGCTGTCTCCTTCACTTTGGAAAACACATGCCAATCTTTGTTGTGACGACTGGGCAGTTTTATTGTTCTTTAATGGACAGAAATGCCAGATAATCTGTTAGGTGTGGGCCAGATTACAAATCACCACCCAATCTTATATTCTGGGTTTCTCACCCATATGTTCATATATTATCTTGACAGCACCTCTAGTGCAAGCATGTTCTTTCTACATGGGTATAGCCTCAGGCTGCTCTGTAATGTCACCCACTGGTTACACAAGTCCTTATTGAAACATGGTTTTGTTATGACTCGGTGTCTTTTAATTCTATCAGCTTTACTCTTGCTAAGATAATACGTATGTTTACTTATCAGTGTTGATAGAAACTGTCTGTGAATTTCATTTTAGGAGAATCAGATACATGTTACAAAGTGTTTGTAAGAGTAGTGGAAGATTCGGTGGTAGAAATAGAAAATGCTGACTCAGGCTCACTGTTTTTCTTGGCTAGTTTAAAAACCATGAGTTCTGCTTGCTTCCTCTTCATTGGTCATGCTAGCCAGGCTTAGGTCTGCATAGGATGGAAAAATAAAGAAAGACAGATTCGTGGCTTCAACAACACAAGCCACTTTTTTTCCCCCCAGACCTCAGCTTCCATCCTGAGGATGCTTCATGAAGAGACTTTGTTGGAAGAACTCAGGGTCTCAGCCAATAGACTCAGATGAGTTCTCAAGTCCAGTAGAGGCAGGCTGTTTCAGGCTCACTTTCCCGCAAGCATCCTATCTTCTATGAAAAGCCGAAGAACTATCTGGTCACACACACACACAAAGTGATAATTACGATGTTAGTTTGTTTTAAATGACTGTTTTCTCCTCTTCCACTACCATTTTTGCGCAGGGGTCCACCATTATGCAGTGCAGAACATTCCATTTCGTTCTATGTCTGTAACATGTCAGGTGCTAAGATGGGGCTGAGGATTCCAGAAAGAAAAACTCTCTTTCACAGCCTGCTTTCTAGTCAACCCTGTTCCCTACCCCAAGCCAGGAAATCCAAAAGTTCATTGTTTCCTTCAAGCCAGCCTCAGCAACCTTCCTCAAGTTACAGAGAAACCAGAGATTAGTATTCATTCCTTTCAAGTGTATGCCGCGCCCCCATGCTACCTCAGAACCCGCCCCTCTCTCTGCCATTGGCCAGGTCCTGGTTCCTGCCCTTCTTCCAAATCACTCTCCAGGATCTTTGCTTTTCCTGCTACAAACGTGCACATCTCATCATTTCTATAAACTAACAAAACATTGAAATCTTCCTCACCCATAAATTCTCTCTGTGGCTTCTAGTTTCTTTCTCTCAACCTTCGCAATTATGTCTCTAGACTTAGAGCCTTTTTTCACTTCCAATGTACACCTCAATCCATTGCAACCTGGCTTCTACTCCAGTGAAGTCATGCCCATCAAAATCTGAGCATCTAGTGCTGTGCCAGTGCCACACACCGGGCTAAGCACCTAAGATGCAGAGGGGTCGTGGCAGACCCGGCACCCTTATAATTTACAGTCTAGTTGGAAAGGCAATTTTTGAAACAAATTAACTTGGAGATAGTTTCACAGTTGGAAATGAAGCTATTTTGAAGGACAATGGAAAAGGGATGTTAACTCTAAGTGTCTACAGACAAGGAGTCTCTGGGGGTGGGGTGTGGGTGTGGGTGGGGGTGGGGAGTGATGTTCAAGTTGAATAACCAAGTCTAATCCCTTATGTGGCTTGAACCTTCTGCAGAGCTTTCTAGCTACTTCTAACAGCCTGGCACTAAACTCTAGGCTCTTGTCTGGTTTTTTGGTTCATCACGTTCCTGTCCTCCTAATTTGGTGGTCCTCTTTGTGACTTTGTCATTAGCTGCTTTTCTCACTCAAGTCCTCTCCAGTCAGTCTTAAACCATCCACAGCTTCAGGCTCCCCCGGTGCTGAACCTGCCTTCACATTGGATGCCCCTCCCAGGAGATTTCCTCCAAGCCTTTGGCCTTTGTCTAAGCTGCCTTCATGGATTTCTACTAGTCAGTTGAAGTCTAGAGTGTAACAGAATCTACCTGCCTCTTCCTACTCCACATCACAGTGGCTGAAGCTTCCTTCCTGTCTTTGCTTAGGGCCAATCAGATTCCACTCTCTTCCATTCCCTGTCCTCGCCCACCTACAGGGCATTTAAAAGATACCATTGAGTATTGTGGATTCCATGTTGTGAAGATCTTGGCTCCTCTGCTTTCAAATCTAGCCCCATATCCTATCTGATAGCCCAACCCAGGACAATAGCCCCACCCCTCCCTCCTTAGAGAGCTCTTCCTTTCATCGGACTGATGGAGCTAACGTTTAAATTGTGCCGCTGCTCAGAATTCTCCAGTGTAGTCTGTGTGGGTCCTGCTTAGGTCTGTCTCTGCCGCTTACCCAGTCCTTCCTTTGACCATGCCTTGGGGCAGCAGAAGATGCTCTTTCTCTGCCGCCCTCCACAGTCGCCCACATCCAGGCACCTGTAAGCTCAGGCTCCCTTGCTCCCAGACAGAAGGGTTACGGAATTCTTGCACAGGCAGGGCAACTTCTCAGTGCATTTCTGCACGTGGTTCATCTGCAGCTGTGGGTGTTCTTGCTTCTATTTGCAGCGTCCTCTTTTTACAGACCAGAGTAAAACTTGCAATCCTAATTAAGTCTCAGGAAACGCCTCCCGTCTGTTCCCTAACTCTTCAGGGACTTCACTGGTACCCTCTCTGCTTTCATTGAATTTCCTAGCCCATCATACCATTTAGACACCAAATAGAGGAAGCAGCCTCTACAAGCCAAAACATGCACTTGCCACTGCAGCCATTGAACTTCTAGGGCAGAAGACTCCAGAAGCAACTCAGCCCAGGTATGAGGGTGCAGAAGATTACCAGAATCACCTAATTCTTCCCTCTGTGACAGTTGCCTGTGAAGTAAAATCATTAAAGCAATGTTGCAGAAGGGAACACTCACATTTAGCCAGATTAAATTACATGCCTCAGGCCACAAAACCAGGAAGGGACAAGCCAAAGTCCCCATCTAATATGTTTAAAGTAGTTTTAAAATTGAAAGCTCAAGTAGAAAACTTGTTATCTTAAGACATTGTTTAGGATTTGGTGTTGGTTCTTGGTTAGGGTTCCTTCTGGGAAAGGAAGGATTGTTACCACTGTGATGCAGAATGATAAGCTCCGGAATTCTCAGATACAGTAGCTAATTCGTTACTAGTAGCAATCCTGGAGTAGCCAGAGAAAGACTTCTTTGTGCTCAGTGGCACAAACATAATTTCCTAATCTTTGCATTAAGGTGGAGCTTTTGCTGAGGCTGAGGGTCTCGGAAGGCAAGGTATCACCACTACCTACAGCAGGGTTGACTGTGGCATAGGAAACAGATGCATATTGTGGGGCGTTGGGTTGCGAGAGGCAGCTGGGCGCCTGATTGAGCACAAGCCTTGAACCCCGGACCCTAATGGGATGGAAGGTGTTCAGCTTTGCTCCTGGGTCCCTGGTTCCTTTCACTTAACTTCAGCCCTCCACAGCCCCTCCCACAGAGAGGTCTATGGCTATCAGTCACTTAGGAATAGTGCCTCAGGCTCCCCGACATGCAGATGAGGTATCTCCAAGCTCTCAGACCAAGCCAATAGGTGTTATCTGCTGTCAGACCCTGACCCACCCCAAAACTGTATATAAGAGCCCTATTCAGGAGAAGTAAAGGTGTGTGAGAATTATCCCGTTGTCTGAGAGTTTCTGTCGCAAGAGCTGTAACACTTGGGAAGAGATCTGCTCTCCTGAAGCGCCTTCAGGACCCTCCCCCTCCTTGCTAGCTAGCTGGCTTCTCTCTGGCCCAGCCCTGACCAGCTTAGTGCAGAGAAACAGGTATAGCACCTGGGAGCAACTGGGTGGCAACTGTGGAGACGTGGGTGGAGGCAGCGGGAGATTACCCCTCCCTGCTCTGTATTCCCTTGGCTCTGGAACCCCCTAACCGGCGGGCCGGAGATCTTCGTGGGGACGTCCTCTGGAACAGGGACCCACAGCATATAAAGGATGAAACACCCTTTGAGATAGGGCAAGACACAGTGATGACAATAGGCAGCCATTGAAAGAGATTTCAGCTGGCATCTCCATGAAGTAGACTCAAAACAAGACTCAAAGAGCAGGTGTTGAGGGCCTACTATGCCCGCTCTTGCCCACCGGCATTACATGGCTCTTTGCAGTAGTAGGGTAGAATGCTTCATTCAGAGAGTGGAGGAGCTGCAACAGCTGGCCAGAGTCCGGCAGCTGTCAGGATATCTGGCAAATAACCCTGGTGATGAGGTGCCATTTCCTAACTGTTCAGCAAGACTCAGACAGGATTATACAGTGCCCACACCACTGGCGTTTCTGTGCTTGGCGGCCTGGACTCAGGGCCAGCATGGGAAAGGAAGGGCCCGTTTCCTTCTTTCTGGCTCCTGACAAGCCTGCTGTGAGCCTGTGCCCTTCTGCTTCAGCTGGTTAACTTCTACTTTAATGGGTGGAAAAAGACCTGAAGCATTGAGAAGTTACGAGATTTACTGGTCCTTTAAGGGTGAGCCAGTAATTAGGTGAAAAGCTCTCCTCTGGGAATTAGTTATACATAGAGTACAGAAAGCTCTCTCTCTCTCTCTCTCTCTCTCTCTCTCTCTCTCTCTCTCTCTCTCTCTCTCTCTCTCTCTCTCTGTCCTTACTAGTAGGTTCCACAGTATGCCTCCCACCTAGTTTCTCCCTTAGACTTCACGCCAACCCTGCAAAGCAGGTATGAATCAACCCCATTCAACAGGTAAGAAAACTGAGGCTGAAGGGGACAAAGCAACTTGTTTGTCCGCCTGAGAAGTGGTCCCATTAGGAGCGGACTTGGCCCACAGCTTCTGTTTATCTGTGTAGATTTAAACACCATCCACACGCCTCACTATCCTCTATCAGTTGTCCAGCCTAATGCCTACTAAATTCAAGTAACTTCCCAAGGGTCTAGTTAGACAGTGTTATCAACATGCAGTCTGTTCCTTACGACAAGCTTGGAGGTAGATTTCATTTTGATTTTTTCAATATGATCACACTTGATAGCATTCTAACTTTATATATCAAATATTAAAACTTCAGTAAACAACTACTGGTTATTATACTGTACCTGGATGTGGTCTACCCCTTTAGAATAGATACCATTGTTTCTGGATTATGCATTTTTTGTACAGAATTGATCCTCTGACTCACTCCCTCCTTCCCTCCCTCCCTCTCTCCCTCCCTCCAGTTCTAACTCACACCCTCCCCCCCCCCCCATTCTAACTTACCCTCTCAGATCTCTCTCCCCTCCCCCAGCTGCTCTGTGCCCTGAGCAGAGTGACCTTCAGCAGGTGGAGATAAAGAAGGCTGCTTTTCTTCTCTCCCCATTGATTTCTCCAAGGGGAACCACAAAGCTGCTTTGAAGTGCGGGAGGGAGCTTCCAGGGAAGGGGTGGATAAAACTGAAGGAAAAAGTGAATTTGAAACAGAGTTAATCTCTGCTATGGAAGTGTGGATGTTTATCGGAAACAAAAATTTAAAAGGCCAGATTTTATTAGGGCATCAGAGACTGTAAGGAGAGCATGTTTTCAGTTTGGAAACTTGGGTCCAGGACGGAGGTGTTAGTTTGAAAGGATCTTAGGTCAAGCATGAGTTTAGCATGAGTTTAGCATGCACACTGGAGCAAGCAGTGGGGCAGAATGGCCGCTCCATGAAGGAAGCCTTCTTTTGGGTTTATGCTGCAGAGGATGACCGAGTACATGAGTTGTAAGAGTAATGAAATGGTCTGGGGTGTCTACATTTGTGGCTTAGAACTTATACCATTGGTCACACAATTTGGCTTTACAGTTTGTCAGAACAGCTATCGTATTTGTATAATTTGTAAGCGTATGTGAACAATATTTTTCCAATTAAGCAATGCTTTCTATGAGTTTCCACATGTACCAGGAGATGGGTTGGATAAATGCCGTCACCCACTTCTGGGCATGAGGACCCCCTGAAAACTGCCCAGGAACAGATCTGAGAGCAGCATAGAGATCAGTAGAGGAATCTTGACTCTATGTGGAGGTCTTCCTCTGTCCCCCAATACTCCCTTCTCTGTTGTGATGCATATATCTTTTTTTTTTTTTTTTTTTGGTGAGGGTGGCAGTTTTCACTTAAGTCTAATTGAATTCGGACCCTGAAGCATAGTATTTATTTGCAAAGAAGGTGTTTGAAGGGTCAGTGCTGACTGGGAGCCTGGAGGTCTGGTTCTGCATGCAGGGTTGTAGCTTCTTTAGGAGAGATGGTTTGCCACAGTTCCAGAGGGCTTCTGGGTACTTAGTGCCCTGAAATGAAAGATCCCAGAGAAAGTTCAGCCTTTTTCTCAGGCACGAGAGCCAATCAAATGGCAGCTAGCCAGAAACCACAGATTACGGTCCACCCCAATTCTAGCCCTACTCCCAGATTCAAGTGAACAGAAGCTGCACATGCCCTTGTGGGGCCATGGCTTCAGGACAGTGAAGCTGAATCGGCCCGAGATCCCAGAGCATTGCAAGTGTGAGGGCCTTGAGCCACGGCAGGTCAGGAGGAGGCCCTTTTACATTTTTCTCATTTCATGACCTTCCAATAATATATACCAGTTGTATTTAATTTAGCCCTTTGTTCAGATCTTTAAAGCAATCATTTTGTTTTAAGTGTTGGTGAAGTATACTCCTAGTGTTACATGCTTATAAAAATTCAGCGAGGTTCACAATAAATGTCTAGTGGCCTCCCTTTTCATTTTCTTTTTTTCTAAAGGTTTAGCTAATAAGAGTGGATCAGTGAGCAAAGACACCTCCGGCCAAGAATGACAAGTTGAGTTGGATCCCTGGGACCCAAGTCACCCTCTGACATTCACATGCCCATGGTGGCACATTCGCTGCCAACCCCCATACAATGAATCATTGAAATTTTAAAAGGGGCTAAGTAATTATAATAATTAATATCCTTATTAATTTATTCTTTTTGATTTAGCTGAATTTGCCTGGCAATTAGCTTTAATGTATTTTTGATACTGTTCTACTTAACCAAGAGGAACAAATTTAAATCCATTTCAGAAAGTCATGTGCTTGATTATTTATAGAAAACAGCTTCTGCCTGGATCTGGTGCTGTCTGATGAGATGGCGTCAGTGTGGAGATTCACTCACTAAATCTCACAAGTCTGAAATGTTGGAGTTGCTACTATTTTAAAGGCTTCAGATTAAAACAACAGGTCCAGATTTGTGATGAGATGGATGGGCTGACTTACCAAAACTACCTCCTTTCCATTTTATTTACATACACATGAGTTTTACAGGTTTTATAAAGTATTAACTACCCCATTTTCTTTCTTGTGAAAAGTAATGGCAAACATCTTTATGTACAGTTCAATCTGAACTAGGTTTAATCTGTCCCTCCATCATCTCAGATGCTGTGGGCCTCATCTGCTTGGAGTTCTTGTAGTTCCACCAGTCAAAGATAGTTGATATATCAAGGTTGGGTAGTGGGTTACACCTCTGATTGAGCATTACCAAACTTATAAAGCCTATGAATAACATTTTTAAAAAATGTATAAATGCAAAAAGGAAAAGGGGGCATGGGATAGCGGTTTTCTAAGGGGGGAATGGGGAAAGGGAATGGCATCTAAAGTGTAAATAAAATATCTAATAAAAAAGAAAAAACAAACAAACTTAATGGAAAAGATGGAGGGGCCTTGGATATTTTCCTGGCTACTATGGAAGAACACCTTTCATGCTGCTGATTTGTGATTGATCGGCATAAATCAAATGACTATCAGACACGTTGCCATTTTGGTATAGAAACAAGACAGCTTTATTTGAAGCAGACAGACTACCAGTTAGGAGGACTGTCCCGCTGTGCAGCTCCACGTGGGATTCCAGCAACTCAAAGTGGAACTGAACTTTTTAACATTGGTCAGTATCTAGTCTAATGGTAAAGTAAGTTAGTTAGAGTTTTCCTCCCCACTCTGATTTAGTATTTGTGGTATTTCTTCTGTGAAGACACAAGTGGATGAATCCCCGGAAGGATTCAATGTTGATAGGGTTTGCACAGAGTGGTCCCTTATCTAAGGCATAGGAAGGCTTCTGGACCTTCATGCAGGGCTGATGAGGAACAGCCCCAGGAGGAGAACTTCCTGGTATGTTAGAAAAGGTGGAGCAGGTTCACAGTAAGGAGATCAAATGCTCACACTGGAAAGAATACTTAGTAAGATTTCTCTAACTCAAAATGGTGATTGCATGAAATGATGAGATCATGGTGACGTTGTTTCTTCTAACACAGCTCAGGCCTCACTCTGTTCTCATCTTCCTTTATCACCCCCCCTCCCCCCAGTAGCTTTTTCCTTTTCTCTTTTTCCCCTTTTAGTTTCATAGTTTTCCACCTAAAATTTTCATATGAGGGGAAAAAACCATGATATTTGTTCAAGGTTGGTTTATTTTGCATAAACAACATAATAATTTTGATTTCCATCATTTTTCTGCAAATGATGAATATTTTTATGACTGACCATATTTTTTTATCATCATCTGTTGATGGAAACCTAGGCTTATACTATAACATGGTTATTGTGAACAATTACACAATAAATACAGGTATCCAGGTATCACATCCAGTTATTACTGTATGATGATGTAGAATCCTTTGGGTATATACACAGGAATGGCATAGTTGGACCACATAGGCAGCTCTCTTTTATTCTGAGGGGGAATATTTAGGCTAATTTTCAAAGGCTGTGAAACTGTACATTTTTCATTCTGTCATGTCATACAAATAACTCATGATTACAAAAAAAATCTTAAAAACAAATAACCACCTACTACCCATTCATGATGGTTTGAATAAGGAATGGCCCCATACTCTCACATACTTGAATATTTTGTCCTTGCCTGGTGGCACTATTTGGGGAGATTTTTGAAGCCTTTAGCTGGTAGAGCATTGCTGAAGGAAGAATGTCACTGGAGGATGTCTTTGAGAGTTTAGAGCCTTGTCCCAGGTGCAGTTCCTTCTTTCTGCTTATGTTTGTGGTTAAAGCTAGGATTTCTCAACTTCTTGCTCTGCTCACCTGCTGCCACACCTTCCTCACCATTATGGACTCTTCCTCTGGAATTGAATCCAAAACGAACTCTTCCTTCATAAGTTGCTTTTGGTCATGGTGTTCTGTCACAACAACAGAAAAGTAACCAGTACACTCCCAAAAGAAGAGATTCACTTCTTGATGTGTATCAACTACAAATCATCCTTTGTCATCTTGCCTTGGGACAGTATCATATTTCTTTCTAGTCTTCAATGGTTGTAAATAGAGATCATGGTATGAATGCAATCTATATGTGATTATTAATAATCTGAAAATAATTTCAGAAGAAATATGCTGTCTGACAAGCAATAAATTATCAAGATAGCTCATCTTTGAGCACAGAGACATCTTTAAGCCATCAAATAACCTAAATTATGTCTATTTCTTCCATGATTAATAGACCCAGCAACTAGCCTCCTTCTTCACCAGTCTCCTTTCATATCTGACTGAAGACTTTCCAATCCCTTGAACCTGGTCCATCTGCAAGATAGGAAAGAATGACTGAGGGCCAACTTTTGTGCTGGACATAAAGGATTTAACTGTTGACAGTTTTCTGGCCAATACTCTCTTGAAGTTGAATCAAGAACCCCACGAATCTCCACTTAGACTGGCATATCAGTTAAACTCCACACATTTGCTCTGTTTTACAAGTATCCACTTTAATTATGTACATAGGGGAAGAGACATGGGCACCCTCTCTAAGGAGATAATGAGTGGCATCGCCATGTGGGAGTCAGATCAATTTTCAGTGCTTTAACATAGTTTATAACATTGATATTGTCCCTAAGTTGAATGAATATATATATATTATATATATATATATATATATATATATATATATATATATATATATGTGTGTGTGTGTGTGTGTGTGTGTGTGTGTGTGTGTGTGTGTGTATGTATGTTTAATAGATTGGAACTGGTGTCATTTTGTCTAGATATGATGAACACAAACTAGGCTAGGATTCAGGGGGCAGAGCAATAACTTTGCATCTGCTCCTGCTAGCTCCATGATCTCTGTTTATGATCCTCTTTCAAATTGCCTTATATTTTTACTTTCATAATTTAGAATTTATAGATAATATGACCCCAGGATGGTTGAAATCAATGTGTTGGTAAATGTTACTGAGTAGCTCTCAAAAAAGAAAAAGTCCCAAGTTGTGACAGTTGTTCATTTCCATGATATGAATACTCATGACATAGCTGATTCTGAACTACCAATGTGAGATCCATACCAAGGGCATTTGGAAGAGATTGGCACAGGTATCTTCACCTACTAGTAACCAGTTCCTGTACAGTGTAGAACTTAAAGTTACTAAGTTCCTTCCCAGAATGAGTGAGATGTATATAATTGAAAAAAAAATAGTAGTCAAAAAAGAATTCAAAATTAATAATAAAAAAAAAAAAGGTCACTTTTGTATCATTTTCTTAGGATTCCAAGCTGTGGTCATGCTAATTTGCTATTTGAAAAGGCCATACTCTGTCTTTTAAGGAAAGCTGTATCCATATGGTAATATTTTAAAATGATAACTCCCCTTTGTCAGAAGCAATATTTAGAATCTGACCTAATGCTTTAAATGCTTTTGTTGTAGTTCCAACACCAGTTTTAAGCCAAGACCGAGCAGCATTTTTAACTCCACCACCCTGAGGATTAATGTGTACATCCTGAAAAGTTGGCAGCATAGTGCCTGGTACCCATCCATGCTGTTTGCTGACAACAGAGAGCAGCAGAACAGAAATTGAAATGCTGTAGACAGTGCCAGCTAAAAATACACTAAAAGAGATGTAACATTAAGCAATCAATCCAGGAGGAGATGTTAGGCCTGATTGTCACAGTAGGAGCTATGCATGCCATGGTCTATTGACAGAACCCATAATTTGCTATGGTTTAAGTTTAGTCTTCATGAGACAATTACCTATCATAAAGCTTCAGCAAGAAAAACAGCCGGGAACATAAAAATATTCTAATTTTTACACAGATCACAATGTGTACAACTTCTAATAGATGAGGTAAATCTGCATCACACACAATTAAGAGTGGTAGGTGACCAATGGCATATTCTGTGCATATCAACCATGAGATAGGTAAGGGTGGTAACTCTTCTCCACAAACCCCATGTACATGTAAATAGATTTTGTCTTTATATTGAGCCCCCAAACAGAAATAAATATTAAGTACCATCTTGTTTCTCCTCTTTACACTAGTATTTATCAAGAAAAATGGTAAGATTGAGTAATGTAGGCGCATTTAGAGGCAGCATACATAGCTGTGGGATTGTTGCTCATGACATACAGAAGTACAGAGCCAATCCTGTGGAGGCAATGCAAAAATCTTCTTGCCTTAGTGCATTCCAGTGCAAAAGACAACTGTAAAAGCCCCTCTGGGAGAACACTCAGTACAAATTTTCAAAGAGGTATCATCTTTATTATTTGGAAGAAGAAAAGAGATGGGTCATACTGAGGTTTGGAACTGTGTTGCCTGTTCTAAATCCATCAATCTACAATAGGTTGATTTCCACTCTGAGAATCTCAATGTCAGTCTCCTCTGTAGCTTCTCTCTTTGGCAGACAATTCCTTCTAATCAGTGCATGGAGAAGACTTTTATGAAGTTGTCACTTTAAAGTCTTAAATGAACTTCCTTTCAGGAGAATGAAGGCCATGCTTTGTGTCCCTGTGTGCTGCACCTCAATTACTACATACTCTGCTGGTACCTGCTATGCCATGGACCTCTAGGCTTCCCTCCCTCTAGTTCTTTCCCTCCCTCCCGTTCTTTCCCTCCCTCCCGTTCTTTTCCTCCCTCCCTCCCTCCCTCCCTTCCTCCCTCCCTCCCTCCCTCCCTCCCTTCTTCTTTATATAAAGTGGCATCTTCTTTATTTTGCATACTTTTAATTTCACAGCAAAACCAAACACCTTTACAATACACAATACCTAATACTGCTATTTTGAGGAGGGGATTTTCCTGTCTTAAGACACAAGGACAGGACAGAAGAGATCCTATAGACATGAGCAGAGCCAGGTAGGCCAAGGCTAGTCAAGGCTGTTGGGGAAGCCACAGGGAAACCATACAGGGCCACAGGCTTCCTTTCTAGTCTACTTTTTCTATGCAAGAGGCATCCTTATCACCCTCAAGTCAGGGGAGGAACAGTAGCATTAGCTATTCCACTGCTATCACCCCATATTCATCAGTGCCCAGGTCTAGTATGATCATGAGGCAGATGCAGTTGGGGTGGGATTGGGGATCCTCATATGAGAAACCAGAATTGAGCAGAACAGTTTCAAACAGCAGCACCACTAGGTCCTTGTCAGCTTTGTCGTTTTTGTCCACCTCAGCCTTCCGAGGGTCCCCACAAAGGGGTAATTGGGATTTCTCTCTAGGTCCTTTTTGTTCATCATGTAGCCCATTGTAGAGTTGGCTTCCTTCAAGTGCCCAAACTTTCATGATCTGCTTCATGTTTGCTGTCCAGCCACAGGTTCTTGTCATAATGCAGCGGGGTGAAGACACAAGCCTATTGGAGATTGTTGCCTTCTTAATCTTATTCAAGATCCCCTTCATGAGCTTGCAGAGATTCTCAAACATTTCTTTGCTCTCCTCCATTTTCTGTTTCTCTTCCTCATTCTCTGGTAGCTCCAGGTCCTCCATAGTCATTGAGACCCAGGCTCTTCCCATCCAATTTCTTGAGCTACTCTATACAGTACTCAATAGGATCAGTTATATCCATGGCTTCAAAGCCCCGTTTCTGCACATGCTCCATAGAGTTGGCCACCTTCTCTTTGCTCTCACTAGTGAAAGAGCAGATGGACCTCTGTGTCTCTTTCATGTGAGAGACATACTCTGACAGGGAAGTCATCTCCAGACTGAGGGGTGTGATAGAGGGAGAGCTTAAAGAGAGGGGCTGATGGTTAGTAGAACCTTCATAGATTCCAAGATTTAAATTCTTTGATAATGCCTCATAAAATTTCTTGAAGATTTATTTTCAACCAAACACTTCACAATGTTTTTATGGATGACTTCCAGGATCTTGCTCTGCTAAAGTATATCTTGGGAGATATTCAGAGGCAGGTCCTTGAAGTCAACCATGATATACATAAAGTTGAGGTACTCAAAAATGAGCTCCTCACAACTATCCATAATGAACACACAATGGACATATAGTTTGATGTCAGTTTTTCTCAAAAAGGTCAAAGGGAGCTCGACCAGAAATGAAGAGCAATGCCCTGAACTCCAACTGACCTACAGAGAAGTGCTTGTGGCCCAGTGGTTGTCCCAATCATTGGTGAGGCTCTTATAAAATTCACATTTCTCTTGAGCATCAGTGTTTCTTGACCAAATAGACTTAGTCTTAATAAATTCTACCTGATCAATGTGTTCTCCTTAATCTTCTTTATTTTCCTTTTCTTATCTTTGCCACTGCCATCCTCCTTGTCTGATCCTACATCTTCATTCTCAGGCCTCTCCACACCATCCGTATCTTCCTCCTTTCTCATTTTTATCTTCCTCTGCCTCATCATCACCTATCTTCTCTTGTTCCTTCTCCAAATAGAAAGTAATGGAACAGCATATGGACTGCGAGTGTTTCTTCACTTCCTTGGGCCTCCTCTCCTTTAAGTACTCTGGTCTTCTTTGAGGTAAGGGATCACTTTGGTACCCCCAGCCAACGGGCTGACTATGGTCTGCACAAACTGTGAAGGATCCACCAGCAGAAGATGCCCAGGCATCCTTCTCATTATCATTATACTCTGTGACCAAAGCTTCTCTCCCTGCCACTAGATAGGATAAATAGACTCCAACACCAAACATCCAATTATAGAGATGCCTGCACCAGCCTGGAGAGCCTTCATGAATGCCTTTGTGTTAGACTTTGCAATGGTTCCCAAGCTATGAATGAGGTCAGCCATGGTTATTCCAATGCCTCTGTCCACCAAAGTCAGTGTGTGCTCCTAAGGATTGAGCATGATGTTAATTTTCGGCTTTAACTCCGTCTAATTTGGAAGGGTCTGTGAGGCTCTCAAAGTAAATTTTGTCTAAAGCCTCAGAAATATTAGAGATCAACTCTTGAAGGAAAATGTCATTGTTTGACTAGAAAGTATTGATGATGAGGGACACGAGCTGAACAATTTCTGCCTGAAAGGAAAAGGTCTCCACCTCTTTCTCTCCATGATGCTCTTCCTCAGGTATCTTGACAGGTAGTAGTACAGAGCAGAGTAGTACTCATTTCCGGTATGAGTATTTCTGTGTCAACCTTAAGTATTAGATATTTTATATATTAAAAATGTCATGCAATTCTGCATTTTGGAAAGTTGGATAGAACTCATTTAACTCACCATGTTGGAGGTTATCTGTTCCAATACGTTACAGAATTATCAAAGAGCTGAGTAGAACCTCATACTTTTCCTTAGTAAAATGAGCTGCCAACTTACTCATATTCCATTGGGTTCTAGGTAAGTTTAGAAGGAAAAAAACCTGTAACCTGTACTATGGGATGTTTTTCTTTTATTTTCTCCTTTTATATACACTGTAAGACCCCAGAGATTCAGCTCAGTTCTATACTGAGCATCTCTAATGGCTGTGGTGTGGAAGCTCATGGTCACTGACTTGAAAGTAGCTCCTATTTTACTATGGAACTCAAATGCGATCAGGTAATAGCAAAAGGATGTAATGTATGTCTCTAGAAACATGAAGAAAATATCTTGTCAGACTTGGGGCTCTTAATAAAGCATGGATAAATCAGAGAGGACTGAAGAGGTGCCACTGTTGTTGGATCATGAAGAATAAATAATTGTGTGTGTGTGTATTGCTGAGGATGGTGGTTAGGGTATTGTGGGTAGAAGAAACTACAGATACCAGAAATGGCTTTAATACTGACAGAGTAGGAGGCGTCAATAATATACCATAAAGGATTTCTATACACAACAGATTTACTTTAAGAAACAGTTGCTAAAATCAACTTTATTGATGTGCTCTATCACAGGTTAGCATGCTGTATTACCTTTCCTGTTTCTGGGGTAAAATACCCTGACAGAAACAGCATAGGATAGGCGTTATTTTTGCTCTCAGTTTTAGAGTACAGAATATCACAGAAGGAAAGTTGTGGTAATAGAAGCTTGGGCTTGCTGGTCACATTACATCTTCAGTCAGGACACAGAGATGAATGATGGTGTGCAGCGTTCTTTCTCTACTTTATTCCATCCTGAATCCCAGCTGCTGTGATAGGACCACTCATAGTTAGGGTGGAGCATCTCACTTCAATCAACCTAATCCAGAAACTCCCCCTCAGACATGCCTGGAGGAGTATCTCCTAGGTAAATGTAGACCCTGTCAAGTTAACAATATTAACCACCACCATAGACACCTTGAATGTTATAGTTGAGAATATTAAATATTACTTAAAATTTATATGTTAAAACATTTCCCCATCATTTAGAACAAGCCTAAATGTGTTATGTTTTAGGAAAAACCACATGAAAAACCCTGATGGAGGTAAACCACAACTTTCTTATAGTTCTCTTCGCAACACTCGTGTCTTCATCCTCTCCCATCTGTCACTCTGCCCAGTCAAACCTGGTCCACTCTCTTTGGAGTTGATTATCAGTGCTGCATTCTTACTGTGGAGACAGTTAAACCACTAAAGGCCGAACAAAACCAGGAGCCCTGACAAGGTTCATGGTGGTCAAAAAAATGGCGTTAGACAATGGAAGTCATTTTTTTCTAATCCTATTTGTTGTCCTTTACAAACTATGTAAAAATCACAAAATGATAGTTATTGGTCACATTAGTATCTTACATAGTAAATAATTCAAAAGATATTTGGTGAATAACCAGCTATAATTTAACTGACTTAGATATCTTCATGCAAAAGTGAAGTCAGGTCCCTATCTTACTCCTCGCACGAAAATGAAATCAAAGACCAAGTATAAGTTTTGCAAAAATGGCTGCAAATAAATAACAGTATTTTGGTTTTGGGTCATGAAAATGTTCTGGAATTAAATACTACCAGTAACTACAGTACAATGTTATGAATATAATAAATCACCAAATCACGTAGAATAAAAAGGTGAATTTTATGGTTTGCAAAGTATAGTTTTACATAGATGCAAGCTGAGGAGACGGCTCAGTGCATACGGCACTTGCCTTTCAAGTATGAATACCTGAGTTCAGATGCCCACAACCTAACAAAATAGTTGGGCATGGTGGTGGTGTGTATAATACTAGGGCTGAAGGTTGAATACAGGAGGACCCCAGGCCTACTGCTGAGCTAATTAACATTCTAGTCTACAGCTACCCCCAACCCCCAAATACCAAAAAAACTTGGAGAATAAGTAGATGACCATAGGCACAGGTACCTGTACACACACGTAGGTACTCACAAAATTAAAAACAGATGCAAATAAAATAAAGATAGCAACAGTAGCAGAATGAAATCATGGCCCAGAAGCCTGAGGTTCTTGTACAAATGTTCAGAGTAGACAGTCTTCACACTGACAAAGAACAGAAGTTACGAAAAGAGTGAACACTTTTAAAACAACATTGAAATACATATTTCAATAATTATATGTTCCCATTTCAGAAATCTAAAAAAAAAAAGTTCCTCTTACAAATGATGAAATGCCTTAGTATTTCTAATTCCATAATTGTGGTCTCACACAATTGTCGTTTTTTAGATTCAGTAGAACTCAGGACCTAATTTTTCAAATACTGGGGCAGAGGCTGCTGCTGGCTCTCAGTACATGTTTTCTTCTTCTCCTCACACTGTAGTCAGGCTTTTGGAGCTGGGCAGATGGCTTTTAGCCAGAGGCTGCAATCTCAGCATCCCTCATCATTCCCTGGGTGCTGCCATGTGCATCCAGGCTGGCCACCATTATGGCAGTGGACAGAGTGTGCCAGGTCAACCTGTGTCTTTGAAGGGAAGGAAAGGAGATGCCTCTTTGTTCTGTTCCCCGCTTAGGTTCTTATTTCTTCCTATTTCTGCCTTCCCTCTTTCATCTCTTTCCTTCTAGATTGCAGATATAATGGAGGGTGCTGAGGAGCCTTTAATTGAAAATAATTTTTCATTCAATATACTTTGATCACAGTTTCCCCTACCTAATTGTCTCCTAGATCTTTCCCACCCTTCCAAATCTATGCTTTCTTTTTAATTATTTAGAAAACAAACCAGAATAATACAAACAAACATAAACAGCACAAAGAAATAGACATATATGCATATACATACAAATAAAACCAATGAAAACACAGTATTAAAAACAATACCAGCCAGGCGGTGGTGGCGCACACCTTTAATCCCAGCACTTGGGAGGGCAGAGGCAGGCGGATTTCTGAGTTCGAGGCCAGCCTGGTCTACAGAGTTAGTTCCAGGACAGCCAGGGCTACACAGAGAAACCCTGTCTCGAAAAAACCAACCAACCAACCAACCAACAAACAAACAAAAAAACAAACAAAAAAACAATACCATATAAGAAAAAAATAAAGGTTAAAAAATACCAAACAAAAACAGTAACAGACAAAAAAAAAATCTCTAAAAATATAATTGTTCATACTATGTTAGCCATCTACTGCTGGGCATGGGGCCTGACTCTGTGTGGTTTGCATCCTTAAGTGAGACTCCTTTGGAGAAACTAATTTTTCTTTGTGATTGGTTATCAACTGGAGATAGCTTCTTGGTGAGGGACAGGGCTTGTGTCCGTTTCCCCTCTCAGCACTTCGACACCACCTGGCTTAGGCCCATGCATGCTGCCACAGTCTAAGGAGTTTATTCACAAGAAGAAACTGTTCTGTGGTAAAGCAGCAGAAGTCTGCTCTGTGTGGGTAAGGAAGTAGTCTCCCTCCAGGAAGACTTGAGCATGTTGGATCAGAAAAGCTGTTTGAGTCATTCTTTGAGTTTCCTGCTATAGGAAGTGGACAAATATGCTGTCAAATGTGGCTGGTCTCTGAAGTTCCATTCTCTGAGAATGCTGCTACCACTTTTCACAGTAGACTAAACACATGCACACCTGTGCATTTGTGAGTTACCAAATGCCACATTCACTGTGACTAGCTTTCTAATTTCTGCCATCAGGAAGAGGTAGAGAAATACATCATATTTTCTACACATCTTTGTTAGGACAGTGTGCTCAGTGTAGCGATGGCAGCTTCCTCAGTTCACTTGGATTCTGGATAGTGCTAAATTTGCCCTGTCAGCTGAATTCCTCTGGCTTTATGTGCAGTGTGGAAAATTTTCATGATCAGACTTCATTATTAAGAAAATCTTTCAGCAATACATGAACTATTAAATTTCTTGCCATGTTAGGTGACCGTTTGAGTCACATGATTTACAAAAGTATCTCATGACAAAACTTCGCAATGCAGTGGTCTGGATGTCCACTTGTGTCTCAGTGTGATGGGCTGTGAGGGGGTGATGGCACCATGTCTTTCATATCTGAGGAGAAGGAACCGTGAGGAGGCCTGTTGGCCTGATCTTGTTAATGCCACCATCTAGAATGCAGACTCTCGGATATTTCATCTTCACAAGATGAGCTGCAAACTGCAAAGAGAGGACAGGGTTACAGGAATCATCCAGAGAATTTCTTTCACGTCCTGTGTATATCAGGTTGGGAGAGACAAAGGTATTTTTATAGCAGTAGTTCACTGTCGTCACCTTTGCATAGCTCATTCATCTTTTAGTATAAATTAAATCACGTATTTATATCTATCAAAACTTTGTCATCTTTCTGTTTTCTCTTATGTGCTTTAACAAGTATCCACTGTAAATAATTTCATGTAGTATAAAGGTTGAAGAGAGAATAAGCTCTTCCTAGTTGGTTAGGCTCTCTCAGAGACTTACCCTTCTGTTGTTACTCCATAACCTTCCATGATAGTTAAAGCAGTCCCAAATCTATTTTGAAGAAGTTTTGATTTTGTGGTAAAATAAAAATTATTGCCACAACTCTGTGTAGAATGTCTCAGGGCCACATTCCAGTTATAGCATGTTTTTGAAGCAACAAAATTAACATTTTGAGATTAACTGGAATTATGTAGGACTCATTCAGGAGATCTTCTGGAAGCCTGGCACACAGGACTCTGTAAAAGCCATGTAGACACACACTTCTGCCAGACTTGGCCTCTCCTAACTACCTTTCCCAGTCACTGCATTTCTGAGCAAGGAAGGCTTGCTCATGAAACCCTTTTCTGTGAGAAAAGCTTCCTATGGGTATTAGAAGTTTAATAGTTAGGTCTTGGCACAGTGGTCTATACCTAGGAAATTAAAGGGCCAGCTGAGTAGTTTAGTCAGAGTAAGTTCAAGACCTCAGTTCCAGAGACTGTTTTTATTGACCATTGAACAGAGTTGTGGTAATAATTTTTATTTTATCATAAAATCAAAAGTTCTTCAAAATATATTTGGGACTGCTTTAACTATCATGGAAGGTTATGGTTCAAAGATGTATACTTTAAAAGATACCTCTTCTATGGTGCATGAGCCCAAAGTCACACAAAATAAACAGATGAGTATAAAAGATATATAAAAATCCTCAAACCTTCCTAAACGAATCTAAGGTAGGCAGTCCAGGGACAGTTGTATAAAATAGTGTCTCAAGACAAAAGGATAAAGGAGGCAGTGTGGAGGCAGAATATATATTGCCAGACTGTGATTGAAGCATTCCTTACAGCAAGGAGATGACAGATAAACAGACGTCAATACTGCTGACCTTGCCTCTTTCTCCACCATGCCCTGTAGGCCCCCGAGAGTCAAGTGGCCATTTATAGTTCAAATCTAGATGGGGATCTTTAGTCATAAACAGTGCTGGAGAAACTGTGCTACTGCATGTTGAAAACTGTCATGCATGCAGGTCACAGTGAGCTCATCTTCTCCCCACCCTGCTGGCTCACGAGTCTTTGAAGCCTAGTCCTCAAGAACAGCGGCACAAGACTCATCCACCTGAATATACAGTCAGCACTGTCCCATGCTATATGATTACTGACACACTGCATTTCCACACAAGCAGCAGTACAATTACCATGGAGGTCGGCAATCCTACATAATATAGCATTACCAAAAGGGCCTTGTGGGTAAGCCCTCAGCTTTCAGCACTTAAGAACACCCTGGAAGTAAGAAAATGAGTAGAGGAGGACTATTGTACTCTTGACTAATCTCTTAACGAATACTGTAAAGCTGGAAAGACTTCTATTATAGATGGATGGAACACAGGGGTTCTCTAAAGCTGGGAAACTGGGATGGCAAAATAGGCAGAGGGACAATCTCAGTCAGGTTGCTGCTCGTGGGTGGTCTGAAAAGGGAAGCAGAATGGGAGCACCAGGAGACAGGGCTGTCCAGATTGCCTTGACGGGATGCAAGCTGCATTTCAGTAGGGGAAAAAAAGCAACTGTTTGATTTCCATGTAAGATTGGGAGTTCTGCTCAGATTCTTGGTGGTTCCAATCATCCATGGTTAATACTGGTCCTGTAGCAGAACCATGGCTACAGCTCTCCATCTTTTCCACTCTTCTTCTTTTCCATCTGCTCATTTACTTGTCCATTTACTAGTCATACATTTCCCTGAGCATCTAGTCAGTACTCTACACTGTTCTAGGTTTGGGGTGATTATGAAGAGAGGAAACAGTAACTAAACAATTAATGGAATGCAGTACGGGATTGCAAACGCAGTTGTTTAGACATAAGAGTTTCTGAATTTAACAGGTGTTGGGGAAGCGGTTTCATCCCCTTCCCACTCCATTACTCTTTCACTACTGACTCCTGAAGTGAGTAGGTTCACATTTGCTGGTGAACGTCACTACACTGACGATACAGTATTTTGGTGGTAACTTGAGGTTAGAGAGACAAGAGTTGGCTTTGAAGATGCTGGGTGTGGCTCTCCGTGTGATAAAAAGTCAAATCACCACGGAATCTGTAGTGGGACAGGGAGAACCACACACATAGGCAAACGTTTCTATTCTCCCCTCTCCTTAGGGGGCCTTTAGCAGCATCAGCGAATGCTGGAAGAACTGGGTATTGGGGGAAAGGTCTGGAGACTGTAGAACCCACAGGAGGACAACAAAGCTGGACATATTGAGCAGCATCCTTGATGGACGTTCAGGGTGCTCCAGTAGGCTGGGGCTGGTGTCAGCAGAACTGTCGGTGCTGTCAGTAAGGAGCAGTATCTAGGTCCACTCAGACTAGTAATGACCTTCTGAGGCTGAACTCCAACAGCAGCTGATTGCTTAGAGCCTACCCTGGCTGAGGCCAATGACAGCCAGTATTGAGAAACCAATATTGAATAGTGGGATTCATTGAGGTTGGGTAGTCTGGGACCCAAAGCTCCAATACTTAGAGTGCAGTTCTAGGCAGAAGAAAGGGGCTGTACAGCCAAAGTCTATAAGGAAAGACAGATCTGGACATGCTGGGAGAAGGTTTAGAGACTTTTCGGCTGCATGGATGAAGGTCTTGTGTTTCTATCCTAACTCTTGTCAGTACTCACAGGTGCTGGTTTGCACTTCTAGCGCTTGGGTAAGCACACCTCCAGCCACAGCGTATGCACATGGCAGGCCTCTGTAGCTGCCATTCCATCTTGTTTTCCTTCTTTATCTTGCATCTTAGCTTAGACTAGAGATAGGAATGTTTGTCCAAAGGAAATCAAGTTCTATGTAGCAGGAAGATGAGGGAAATGAACTTTGAGTAGCCACGGAGTACTTGTGGTTAAATAATGCCAGGACACGGTAAGGTGCAAGAGCAGGACACAGGCCAGGACGTGGTAAGCCGAGGGCAGATGAGGTGCAAGAGCAGTACTGAATGGGACCCTGCACAAAGCGAAATGGCAAGCAAATGAGCAGAGCAAGCAAACAAAAAGCCCAGATTCGGCAAGATTTAGGGGAGGAGCAGAGGGCGGCCATGCTCATTCAAGCCACCACAGCAGGACACCTACACTGCCTAATGTAACCTTTGGCTTTATGAGCTCGAATTTCATACTGGAGACAGCACAACTAACGTGCTGCTCAAAACCGGAGAAGCCTTGCCTTATCTACTGGACCTGCCCTGTCCTAACTTCCCCACCAATGCTACTTCTGGATGGACATGGTATTGAGTGAGGGAATTTGGAAGAATACTGTAATGAAGAGCTGGGGTTATGTACTTATTTGAGTGGAGACTGAAGATGTGTTAGCCTTATAAGTCCTCCTGGCACTCTGGAATGCTGAAAATATGGCACACGTTCAGTATTGTGATGAGGTCATGACACATTGGTAATGTATGTGAACTGTTTAACCAATTTTGAAGAATTTGGCAAGATCCTAAGTCATACAAGTCTGAGATGAGAAAAAGATTTCTCTGTGTCAATTGTTGTATTGGCCAGAGATAAATTTATAGCAAAATGTGGTGGTCATGAATCCTGCCTATGAACCTGACGGGACTGAGAAGCACCTAGATTAAACACATTTCTGGGTGTGTCCATGAGGGTACTTCCATAGATGACTGCGAAGTGTGGACCTGCCCTGAAAGTGGCCAGTAGTATCCCTCAGACTGAGGGACCAGGAGTAATAGGGAAACTGACATTCCTTCTCTCTGCTCCCTGGGCTTTCTGCTGAGGGTAGCTCTGCTCAGTCAACACCCTCACATGATGGGCCCACTCCTGAATCTGTGAGCCCAGATAAGAAATTCACCCTTTTTCTCAAGTCTTCATCACAGCAACACCAACTCTAACTAGCACAATGTTGTCTTGCCTGGATTATTGAAGACATTTCTGGGACAGTTCCTGAAGGTCTTGGTCAGTAGACCTGGACATCTTGTGAACAACAATGAGAAGCATATGAGACACTGGAATGTCGAATCAAATGTGGCACTGACTTCTTCCCATCACCACATGGTCAATGTAATTCTGACTGCCACCCTTCAGTCAAATCCTTAGTACATTCTTCCCATAAATGAGGTAAGTATTCTCTGTTAGTTTTGTATTCATGTATTTCATTTTACTTACTGGAGTTTACTTGTACTTTATAAAATGTGAAGTGAGTTTATGCAGAAATGATATATAATGACAACTTAAGACAACTAAGAGGTGGCTACTTTTTCTTCCTTTGAAATTCACTCAGAGATGAAAGCAGTGACTGCAAAGCCCGGAAGGGGAGGCCATGGTCAGGTAGTCACATCATACCCTGCCCTGGGCAGCAGTGAAAAGAACAGCACATAACAGGGAACCCAGGAGTGGTCCTTTTGCTGCTATAACAATATCACAGATGAGGTACTCTGTGATAAAAGATTACTTTTAAACAGTTCTGGAAGAGAGGAAGTTCAATATGGAGGAGCTACATCAGGCTAGAACCTCTCGTGCATCTTAACATGGCAGAAAGTCAAACTGCTTTTCTATCAGGAGTGTTCTGTCATGAAAACCAACCCAATACTCATGCACTTTCTCATGAGGGTAGTATGCTGGATGTAATCTTAAAGGTTTTTACATGTTATAATGTTAATAACAAATGATTTTCAACATGAATTTTGTCATGGATAGTTGAAACCACAATTAATAGAAAATTCTAATTCTTCATTTAAAAAGGCGAGAATTTATAAGAAAACTTATTATATAATTTTATAAACAACTATTCTAATAGTGTCTATGAGATTTGAAATCCTTAATATGGTATCTATTAGGGTTACAAAAACCTTTGAAGCATTGTTTCTGGTTTTGAACAATCTAGTTTTGGGATCAGAAAATGTGAGAGTACTAGGATCTGAGAGTGTCTTAAACAGTTTTTAACATTCTATATTACATAGAAAATTATATGACTATAGTGAATTAAATCTAAATATTTCTGACTTTCTGTTTTCTATAGTTTTTAACTTCATTTCTTATCATTGTTTCTCTTTTCCTCTTTATTAAGAAACACGTTACACATGTGAGGACAGAGCAGGATGGTAACATGAACCCGCAGCTCAGCTTAGTGACCGTACACTGAACTTATCTCACTACTGCTCCCATACAACACTGTCATCCTTTTCTCTCTTTGCAAATTCTGGATGCTCACTGTACTATTTAACACATAAATTATTTAAAAACAAAAAAACTTATATAATGCCAGTGGTATTAACACTTAAAAACTATCAATGACCAGGTTTGGAGGTTCACCCTGGAGGGTGCAGCTAGACACTGTTACAAGTTTGAGGCCAGCTTGGGTTACAGACAGGTTATCTTTACAAATAAAGACAGCCCCACCCCCAACCAATCTTCCTTAGATTTCAGTCATTTAACTTTCCAGTGTCTTTCCTGCCCCTGCCCCTGCCCCTGCCCCTGCCCCTGCCCCTGCCCCTGCCCCTGCCCCTGCCCCTGCCCCTGCCCCTGCCCCTGCCCCTGCCCCTGCCCCTGCCCCTGCCCCTGCCCCATGGTCTAATCCCCATATAGTGTGAGCAAGCCTCTTTTTCAAGATTGCTTTCATTGCTCTGGTCTATAGAAATTCTGGAACCAAATAGTTTCCTTCCTCTTCCCTTTTCTTATTTCCTTTTCTAAATAGAATAATTTACATTTACAACATATACAGTTCTTTAAGAAGCAGACAAGTGAGATATAAGGTAGTGCTTGGTCATCACCTGGACGCACCCATGATCTAGGCCCAGAGCCAGTGAGTCTTAATACTTACTAGGTCATATACCCTTCTGCCAATCATAGGACAACTGTATTTCTTTCACAGATAACATAAATTTATGCATATTTTGCATATTAAATATTATATTAAATTAAATATTACATATTAAAATGTTTAAGTCTATCAGTCTTCTCTGTAGAGCAAATATTTAAAAAGTAAATATGACAGCAGAGTTATTTGAAGTAGTTCTTATTCCTAAGAAAATGCATACTGGCTTGTGTTAGAGAATAGCATTTCTGATAAAATTCCACTATCTAATAACACTGTGTGTCAGGAGGCCCAAGGAGTCTTCTGGTCTAGTTCCCTTTGATCTGTATATTTGGGAAGTGAATTTCAGCAATAACCATTTTTCACTTTTTGTTTATACTAGACAACTGACAACAGTAAACCCACACTGTGTGCCAGCCGTGGCCCTATCACATGCTGTCGACTATGCATAGAATGTATATGATAAAAACTCAGATTCAAACCATTTAGGGCTGTGATGGATCACAGCCAAGTTCCAACCTCTGCAGGTCAGGCGAGAGGGCTCCTGTGCTTAGTTCTTGTTCAGACACACACATTCCTGAGGCAAGGGGGAATTAAGTGGTGGGAGGCAGGGTGGGCAGGTAGAATAACACATACTGGGACAAGATAACTTTTCTTCTCAGCAGGGCCTGCAAGTAAGTGCCCAGAGGATGACTTGGCATTTGTTATGGAGAATGGATATGAGCTGGCTCTAGAGCTGGCCACATCTTAAACAGAATACTTTTTATTCTGTTAAAAACATGGTAAATAAATGGTCAAAGTCTAGACTAGTGGGTTAGGGTCTCCTTTACTACATCCCTATATAGATGATGACGATGTGTTACTCCATAAAGCTTTGAGGATAAGTAGCTTCTGAAGAGCTACAGGACAGTTTTCAGTTCATAGGTCAATCAAAGTAAACTACTGCCCACCATGAACCAGAATTGTGTAGAAGAGTTGTTACTGTTATCTTAACATTTATACAGTGTTCAACATTATACAGTGTTCAAGTTGCAATATTTAAAACTTTCCTTCTCATATGATATAAATCCGCAGACTGAAATTTTCAGTGACAAGAATGGCATGGAGAAAGGGTGAAGTCCAAGGGTGACTACAGTAAGTGCAAACAGGCTGAACAAGTAGGAAGGGATTACCTGAAACTGACAAAGAACGCTTCCTATTCTTTATCTGGAGGTTTGAAAACAATGATAAAGACATGCATTCCATTTTCTAAAAATATAAACGATTGCATGGAAATTACATTAAAATACATGAATTTGAAGAACTAAGTAGCTATTATCTTGAATTACAGTGGTTTCTATAGAGACAATTGTTATGCTCAATTGTCTTTAAGTGTTTTAGGAATCATTATTTTGAGCATGTAGGTGCAGGAGGATAATCTCCCCAAGACTAGTAGGAAGAGCTTGAGCAGAGGAGGGAGACAGTACTAATAAGAGAAGAGTGCAATGGTCTGGGTCTGTATTGTTCTTATTAAGTTCATATTTTGATAGCCACAGTGTGATATCATTATGAGGAGAGGCTTAAAGCATGTGACAGGAGTCTAAGGGTAGAACCCCTATATGAACTGTCTGTCTGCTCACCTGCCCACCTGCTCACATGCCCACCCACCCATCATCTCCTCCAACCCCATCCTAGAAACTGAACACAGGGCCTCATGCACACTAAGTAAGGGTTCTGCCACTAAGCTACACCCCTAGCCTTGGTGCCCTTATGAAACAGACTCTGGAGAGTTTCCTTACCTCTTTGCCATGGGAAGACACAGCAAAAAGATGGCTAGTTCATAGATACTGAACTAGATACTGAATCCACAGCATCTTAGACTTTTCAGCTTTGGGAAATGTTTAATTTGGCAATCCAAATCAGAACTAATAAAGTAAATCAATTTCAATCTCTCCCCAACCCCCCAACCCTGTGTGTGTGTGTGTCTGTCTGTCTGTCTGTCTCCAGGGTTTCTCTGTATTGCCCTGGGTGTTCTGAAACTCTGTGTAGACCAAGCTGGCCTCAAACTCACAAGAAATCTGCCTGCCTCTGCCTCCCAAGTCCTGTGATTAGAGGCATTTGCCCCCACCACCTGGTGAAAATCTGTTTTTAAAGCCTTTTTACTCAGTATTTTGTTATAATGGACTGAGTACAATCATCTGATTTTTTCATGTTTACTACTTTAGTTGCCAGTGTGAACCTGGGAGATCAGAGGCCTAAAAATGAGGTAGACTAAAGTCTTATACAATAACCACCTTTATTCAGAGCATCAGACAATTTATACTCTGAGGGTTAATAAGAGTCACCTGAGTAAAGTGTACAATTACAAAGACATGCTGCACCTAGGAAAAACGTTTTTCCATAGAAGCATATGAGTCATCGCTGAAGTAAACTCACTCCTTTCCACTATACCTGTGGAGCACAAAAACACACTCCAAGAACAATTCACTGTGTTCTGAAGTAACTGAGGTCACAAGACTCTTGTTTTCTTGGAGTTTTCTCACAAGTATTCAAAATTCTCACATGACTCCATCCTTGGACTGTGTTCAGACATTTTCTTAAAGTAGAATAATTTTGTTCACAGCTAAACAGTGATATTTTTTCTTATTTTTCCTGTTTTCTTAAGGATATATTAAGTTGTGTAGAATCCACATTGAGATTTAATCTTCTGGCCATCTCCCCAGCCTGACACTCATTACTATCTCCAGTTACATCTCCCAGCATTATTCCTGCAATCTTCACAGTATTATATAAGTTGTCATTCTCCCTAAGCGACAGTTTCTTCTAGGAAAGATGAATTCACTATGGGCCTTGTCAAGAGATCTATGAGACTTTAGTTGGGAGTACGGTAGTGTGAATAAATGGTTGTTATGGGTACTGAAAACACATTTGCTTTTAGAAGTGTTTGGTTAGTGTCTAAAGTACAAAAATTTCTCTGAGCAATCTCGTTAAGATATAAGACCTTCCTTTAAAAACATTTGGTCAGTTATAGCATGATACGGGTGGCAGACTTTGTTAACTGTCACTGTATCAGATTGCATTAGTCTGGAACTAATTCAACAGTTTGAGTTTTGCTGGAGATAACTTTATGCTTTCTAAAATAAATTTAATTTTTAGTGTGTGTGTGTGTTTGTGTGTATGTACACGAATCAGGCTTTCTTTATGTCCGGGGAATTGGGACTAGCGTTTAGCAACTGAAAATAGTTTTTCCTATGAGTTTTGGAAAATATTATTATCATTTCAAAGACACAAAAGTGAGACTTCCCTGTGAACTTCATTTTAAATATATTATTCTTGAGCTGACCTTAAACCCGTTGGTATTAGAATCATGACGTCATTGTCTTAGCCTTTTTGTCAAAACAATACTACATCTTCCAGTCCATGAACACTAGACATCCTCCCATTTACTCAGACCATCAATTCATTTCAGCAGTACTTTGTAGTTGCAATGCAGAGTTTTCACTGTTTCTCAAATCATTCATTCCTAGTCATTGCCCTTCAGAGTATATATTTGAAATGAGTTTTAATCCATATATAAAAACAAAGCATGGATATACTAATGAGCAGTCTTTCAACATTTTTACAGATTGTATAGTGTTTATATCTGATTATAATGTCTATTTCATTATATATTTACGATCTCTTTATGATAAAAACTTAGAATCCTTTCTTCTAGCATTTGGGCTGTCCATGATGCTATGTACACTCACCATGCAGTGCAGCAGCACACTTCACCTTGATGTCTAACTGTACCAGGACATTCACTTCAACCTCTGACAACCACTATTCTACTTTGTGTATCACGAAGTCTATGGTTTTGAGATTTCAAAATGAGGGAGGTCACACGGTTTGGCGCTCTCTGCCTAGCACATCACACCTAACATAATGATCTTCAGTTCAAGCACATTGTCAGCAATGGCAAGGTTTCACTTTTCTTGTGGCTAAATCTACTGTAGGTATTTAGCACATATGGTTCATTCGTTCGTCAGCTGGTGGACATTGAGGCAGTTTCTACTTCTTGACTATAATAAACAGAGATGTGTTTCCTTGGCATACTGATTTCATTTCTTTTTGATGTGCACATATGTATGGAGGGCAGAATTAGACAGAGGATGTCTTCCTCATACACTCTCCGACTTAGTTTTTGAGACAGAGCCTCTCACTGAGCCTGGGGAGCACTGACTTAGCTAGAATGTCTGGTAGGCAAAAAGCAGAGATTCTTCCATTTCTGAATCCCCAGTGCTGGGCTTACAGGAGAATGTTACTATATCCAGCTTTCTTTCTATATGATCTGTGGGGAATCAAACTCAGGTCCTCAGACTTGAGCAGCAGTTACTTACCAACTGGGGTACCTCCCCAACCCTCATTAGCCACAATATCTACAAATAGAGTCTGCACTCTTGATTTCTATTTTATATTATTTGCTATTGACAAATAGAATTACTATTGATTTTGTGTCTGTAACTGATGATTTCATTAGTTTTGGTACTTTCTTTTGTGGCTTGGGTATTTTCTGTACAAATTATGACAATGTCAAGCAGTAATAATTTGGTTTCTTTCTTTTCTGATTTTGACACTTCCAGTATAAGGTACGTGGGCAATGTGGTCTTGTGCCAGGTCTTAGGAGAAAGCTCTCAGCTGTAGACTGCTGAATATAATGCTAGCTGCCTTCTTATAGTCTTTATTATTTTTATATCTAGTTTGCTTAGTACTTCTATTATACACAAGAATGCTGCACGTTGTCAAATGCTCCCTTTCTAGCAGCAGGTGAGATAATCATATGGTTCTGCACTTCATTCTGTTGGTATTGTTTTATCATATTTATTGATCAGCATACTCTCAATCAATCATTCTTGCATCAATTCAGTAAAGTCCACTTCGTCCATGTGGTTCATGGCTTAGTCCATGTTCATTTATTTAAAGAATTTAAAACTTTCTTAACTTCATTAATCCATTGGTTATTCAGAAATAAGTTAATTCATAGGCATTTGTAGTTTATAAAGTTTTTTCTAGTATTGATTTTTATTCTTTTGAACTGTTAACAAAAATATGTGATATTTCAGTTTTTAAAATTTTGTTGAGAATAATTTGTTGCATATTACATTCTTTATGTTGGAGAATGTTCTATGTTGGGGTAAGAGGAATGTGTTTTAGGCAGCTGTTTGATGAACTATTCTGCAGAACTCTTAAGTCCATTTGGTCTAGGGTATAATTTAATTCCACTGTTTATTTCCTTAAATTGTTTTGTGCTCTGATATTGGGGACCATACATACACACATAAGGTTGTCGTTTTGTTTTTAGTTGACTTCTTTATGATCTAATAAACATGCTTGTTTCTTCAGACTGAACTGGGGGGGAATGGATGCCTTATCAGTCTATGGCCACACCACCTTGAGCACAGCACATTGCCTGAGCTCTGAAGCTGGGCAGGGCCGGGCTAGTCAGTACCTGTTTTGTTGCTATGCTCCTAAACTCAAACTCCAGATCTTCTACAATACTAAAATATATGTAGTGAGTACTATTATTAGGTTCCTCAAGAACTTTATGTATCTTGTGTAAAACTTTACATTAATGCTGAGGTTGAAACTGTTATATTCACTTTGTAATTGAACAAATGGTGACTTGAAGAGGTAGATACTTATCCAAATTAACATAGCTAGTAAGAAAGTCAGCATAACATCAAAGCTAGGCTTACAAATTCACATGCTTTAAATACTGTCCCATGACAGCTCAGGTTCTAAGATGACCTCAGCATAAACTGAGGTACAGATAGTTACAGAGGAATAGGGGGATATAGGAGAACTATCATTGGCAGTGCTAACCAAGGCTGGCAGAGAAAATTTGTTACCATTCCTGGAGACAAAGGACCCAGGAGCTTATAGGAGAACCATGGTGAGAAGCCTTCTAATTTTCCAACAAACATTGCTGACTCTTCCTTGGTCTCATTCATTCTGCCCTAGCACATGGGGTTCGGTAAATCTGGGATAGCTTAGACTGTCTTCCCTAGCAGCTAGTAACTGCTACTTTCCTAGGAAAGATTCTTTTCCACCTTCTGGAAAGGCTTGGATGGAATGGGTTTTGAATCAGCTCAACAGGTACGTTCTCTACTGACTCTGAGGATGTTGTTCGTAACCCTGCTTGGCTTTTGTATGCTGTAATCTCTGATATCTTGTCTTTCCTTCCTTTCCTCTGTCTTCCTTCCTTCCTTTTTCTCTTTCTCTCTTTTGAGACAGGGTCTCTCTATATAGCCTTGGCACTTGCTGTTTAGACCAGGCTGTCCTTGCACACTTGTCTCTGACTCACAAGTGTTTGTGTTAAAGGCCTGCTTCACCACATCAGGTTCCATTCCTCTCACCCCCCTTAAATGGTGGCAATTTTGGTTACTACACGTACTTTTATTTGTCAGTTTGCTTAGCATATGCTCAGTTCCTCTCTTAATCTGCTCAACTCTTGCTCAACACTTGTTTCATGATCTACACTGACACCTGACCCTTGAGTTTCTGGGTAAACAAGTCTCCCAAGTTCAACAGACCCTACCAGGGCAGTTTCAGAGCCTGTGCTCCAGTCTTGCTGCCCTAACAGAAGTTCTGTCTATGTTTTTGAAATTTCAAAAAATAGTTAGGAATAACAAAAAAAAAAAAACCTTGAAAATCTATGCTGTCATATTAATTTTTGTTTCATATAACAAAATAATAAAGGTAGCTAATTTTATAAAGAAGGGAGGCCCATAGTTGCAAAGGCAGGAAGACCAAAGGCTTACAGTCAGTGTCCACTGTGAATGGCAGTACTGTATGTGGAAGAAGAGAACACATCTTGGTTTTAGAAGTCCCACTGGTCTTCCCACTCGGTTCCACAGTTCCTTATAAAGGCAAACCTCCACCAACCACAGCATTTCCCACCAGGACCCACCTCTTAAAGGTCCCACCTTTTAGTATCACCCAACTTACAACTAAGGTCTTCACACACAGACTTTTGACAAATGACATCAACAGCTACCACTGGGGTTCCTAAGTCTCCTACTATTATACATCCTGATGCTGAAAACTGGAGGCAGGAAGTGTGTGTGGAGAGGATGAAGGTTTCCATAAGAAACCTCCAGGCAAGCTCCTCCAGGTAAGAGTACAGACAGATACGTACAGCTAGATTTACCAATGACTGACTGAAGAAGCACATTTCCGACAACCTAGACAGTAGGCAGGGAGAGTTGAGGACATCTCTGAGCACACTTACCTCGGCTGTTTGCTTAGCCACGTGGCCCACAATCACAATGACCTTCCCCTTGAAGCCGTGCAGCATGGTGGTGTAAGGGCCCTGACTGAGCTCTCCTTCTGCCGTGAAAGCTGCGCTGAACGGGATGTTGATGCTGCCTGCAATGTGACCACGAAGAAAGCTGACAGGGAGCTTAAGGAAAACTGTTTGTTCTAAAAATTTCCATGTTCACCAGAGTATTTTATCTAAACAAAGTGAGATCCTCTAAGGAGGAAGAACATTAAATTTATTAAAATAAAGTGGAAAAGATAAAGGAAGAGATGTATTCATCAGTGGAAACTGAAAGCGACCCTGACCCAGTTGAGCCATTGTCCTCAACTGGCTACAGCCTGTGTGCTATCAAGTTCACCAGCACAACCAGGCATAGTTTAAAGTCCACCGTCTCAGGGCAAATTTGATACTGAAAAATATTTGCAAAGTAGATGCTAAGTCAAACTCCTTTTAGAACTGTTAGGGGTCACCAGCCCCAGCTGGAAACTGTTCTGCTGCAGGTTAATGTGTCCAGCGATCTCAGCTGACACATCCATTACTCTGAGTTTATATCCTCCAGAAGGCGCCATAGCTTATACTCCTTATACTTTAGAATTCTGATGCTCTATCACTGTTAGTTTAGGAAATAAAGACATTCACTAAGCAGTAGCTTAAACACACACACATATCTGCTTTACTAAGTAATTAAAGTATGATTGGATGAATAAACAGAACTTTAGAAATGACCAAGCTTGGTTACACACAGAGAACCGTCCCAGGGCCGCATGAGCTGCTGATAGATTACATTAGCTTGGGGGGATGGGGGGGATGGGTGAGGCTCACTGAGGAATTGATCACAAGGTTAAATCCTGAAGAATAAAGGTTAGGACAAAGAAATGGGATGGAGGTGTGACAGGGTGGAGGAGGGGAAAGCTGAGGCAGAGATTTTGTAGTTACAGTGGGGAAGGAAGCATATGCCCAGCTAAGGTAGGGAAGGACAGAACAGTGGAATTTAAGGGTGAGATAAAAGGGAGGTGGAGGCTACACTGTGCCTGTGTTGTTGATAATGACCTTTATTCTACTAGTAAGGAAAATCCAAGTATTCTAAGCAGAAGAGCAGCACATTGGATTTGCATTTGGGGGCCACTGTTGGGAAAAGCACAAAGGAAACTGTGCATCTAGTTAATGAGAAGTTTGGGTTATATATCCTTTCTTAATAATCACTGTTGACTACCATGAAAGGTTATCTCTGTGTTCAATAGAGCCCCCTCCCTAAACTTCTACATAAGGGACTTAAGAAGAGTGACAGTTTAAAAGGTTAGGACCCAAGCAAGTTCTACTTCCCCTCTGCACTTCTCACCAGAGAAGGGAAACCATACACATAAACAACAGTCATCAAGGAGCTCAGTCTGCAGGCTCCCAGCTCCTCACTCAAGGAAAGAGGACAGATCCCAGCTTCTCCTTTCTAGAAGGTAACATCGGAAGAAAACATTTAACACTAAAAGAAATAATCAAATCCATTCTGAAAAAACTAATGAGAGATAAAATTCATGTTGGAATCTCAGTGGACTTGCTTAAAGAATTGTAGAATGAGGAGACTATAAACACAGGCAGAGGACCCTAAAACTTTAGGTGTGTATCACCACTACCAAGGTGGCATTAGTTTCTCAAAATTAATTATCCTAGAGTCTCAGTGGTAGTCTTCAGGAACAATGGGGGTCTTTAAAAATAAGAATCCTGAACATACTTAAAAATATTTAAGCAATTTTGTTCTCAGTTAAGATACCTTAAAAGTGATATTTATAATACCAACCAGGAGTTAACTGCTCATTTCCTCTGAGCAAGCCTGAAGCAGCTGCAGTAAGAACTTCTGTTTCTTGCTGGGCAGTGGTGGCACATGCCTTTAATCCCAGCACTTGAGAGGCAGAGGCAGGTGGATTTTAGTTTGAGGCCAGCCTGGTCTACAGAGTGAGTTCCAGGACAACCAGGACTACACAGAGAAACTCTGTCTCGAAAAAACAAAACAAAACAAAAATATTCTGGACCGTGATCAGCTTTACTTTTAGCAGTTTTACAGCAGCAAAATTAATGCAAATCTATCCTAGTCGAGTAGAGTAGTGGGACGGACATGTCCGCCCATACAGCCCACCTGCTCCTTCTTTCTGTCTGAACAGCCTCAGCCACTGCCCTTGGTGAAAGTGTGCCTGAGGCCATGGTGTTTGTGTCAGACAATCCTACCACATCATGCTAGAGTTGGCAGAGAAGACGGTATAGAGGGCAGAGCTAAGCACTTGATGCAAACTTGGGCCAATCTTATTTTCTTTCTTAAAAATAAGGAAAAATAATGCTTAGATGTGTTAAGGTGTAGAACATAAAATCACATTGGAATATAGAATAGCAGAATACCATATAACAGAAAATTAGAATCGCCTACTTTAAAAGAAAAAACTGCTCAAAGTTAAATTTCATGAATATGTTTTTTAGAAGTCATCTGCATATAAATATTCAGCATCATTAACTAAAATCAAAGATACATCTGAATAATTTTTAAATGTTATTTAGTATGTACTTTTCAAGATTGTCTATACTGTCTTTTAGTTACTAAAAGTATGTTATAAACTTGTTATTTCCAGAATTTTCTGTTAGTTATGCTTTATGGTTTGATTTTTTAAAAAGGGGGATTAAATGTCAAAATGCTTGACAAAATAGGGCAAAAATAAGAGTTTTGGAGAAGAGGAAAGTTCTGTCCAAACCCCAAAATACATCAAGTCTTTCTTCCTATCATGCTTTAGGAGACAAAACACAAAGGAGCAGGGCCTTCACCCACAGCTCCCTCATATAGTACGGTCCTGGAAACCATCTAAGAACACCCTTCCCAGAACACTGTCAAGAGGCAGAGACTGAGTGAGCACAGATGTTTGGTCACACATGGCTGTCAGGCCTCCCCATCTTCCTCCTTCTTCATAACTGGCAAACAGCAGAGGAGAAAGAGCCAGGCCTAGTTACAGTCAGTGCAATTACAACAAGCAGTCTCTTTTGTTTTAGTATGTTTGACAAGGAGGAAAACAATTTTGGTTACTTAAGGACCTTTGGTTCTTGGTAATTACATTTCACTGCTCACAACACAAATCCTTATACGGTAGCCATACGATGAAGTAGAACTTCTGGACACCATAGAGGTGATCACATTATACTGTAAAGGGATGTAGCTGAATATGTTTCCATTCAAAATCACAATACTGAGTATATTATGTTTTTTGTTTGTTTGTTTTGTTGTTGTTGCTGTGGCAAAATATCCTGGGGGAAAAAGAGCAACACAAGAAAGAAAGGATCTATTTATCTCACAGTTCAATCTACCGTGAAAGAAAGTCAAGGCAGCAAGATGTTGAAGCAACTGGTCATACTGCACCAAAGATCAGAGAACAGAGTGTTATGAACGTGCATGTTCAGTGCTCAGATAATGTCTTCTTTTTGATGCAGCCCAGGACCCAAGCCCAAGAAATGGTACCACCCACTGTTAGCCTCTTTCTCCCTCAATTAACCTCATCAATGTAATCTCACACAGGCATGCCTAGAAATGAATCTCCTACAGCTGTCTGGACCTTTGTCTCTAGCTGATTCTGGAGAAGCTGACAACAATATCACACCAAGCACATTTTGTATTTGTGAAGATAAGAATATACTTAAGTGGGTATATACCTATACACACATACATACACTTTGTTTGTTTGTTTTGCTGTTGTTGTCAAGTGTCTTGAGATAAACTCTCTAATGCTTTAAGCACTCTGATTTTACTTTACTGTTCTGCTGTGGAAGATGAGTTTGTACAGGATTCTCCTAGCACTGTGGTCTTGGAGCTGAACATACATACTTCTGTATATACTTAGGAAAATAATGAGAGGCATTGCTTTCCTAATATAGGCAAATATTAGGAGTCCTGTGCATTATGCAAGTATATCATATAGGTAAGATATGTGAGTACTCATATTAATACAGTGTCTTATACTGTGCTCATGGTACTGAGCCTCTCATCAGACCAACCTTACCTTATGAAATCATATCTCTATGCTGGCCAGTTTTCTGTGCTAACTAGTTTAGAATTATTTATTTTTAAAATGTATATAAATACACTGTAGCTGTCTTCAGACACACCAGAAGAGGGCATCAGACCTGTTACAGATGGCTGTAAGGTACTGTACCACGTGGTTAACAGGAATTGAACTCAGGACCTCTGGAAGAGCAATCAGTGCTCTTAACCACTGAGCCATCTCTCCAGCCCATGCTAACCAATTCAAATAATGTAGAAATAGCTCCTTTAACCATTTGAAGGCTCTATCTATCTATACCGATAGCCAAAAAATGAAGACAGAGCTAAGCTATGGTTTCTCTGTATATAACTGAGGGGCATTAACTAAAAGGGAAAATGCTGTTATCGTTTTTCTTAGGACTCTATTATCACATGAACTGGAATCATCAGCACCCCATCATCCAACTTTAAACCTCACTTTTAACACCTCCTCAGTAGCCTCCACTAACGCAGCGTCCACTCCAGTGACTGTCATCCTCCCATCTATCCCTACAACCTGCCATGACCCCAGCTACCTTGAGCTCACAGTATTGCAGAAGCAGCTTTCTAAAACTTTTGCATTTTTCCCCACCATGAAATCCACTCTAAAATTTTTTCAAGTTAAGAATTTAAAAAGGTAACAAAGTGGCCAGATGACCATATTCCTGCTGAGAATCTTCCATGGTCCAGATCTCTCAGGAACCAGGACCTAATAACTCGCATTCCAAATGGAATCATTTAGCTGCCTTTCTGCTTGGTTCAGTTTTCTCTACCTAAACACTATTTATTTAGTCAGGGCCTCTGCACCAATGTCCTCCTTGTCCTGCTTCCTGAGTGTAAGGTTACAGTCATGAGCTACCTGTTCCCTTGTCCTTCTGTGCTCATACACTTCCTCTGTGAAGTTATTGCCCAGAACAAGCATCTGTATATTGCTCACGACAGCAATTTGATCTTATACTAAACATACTGAGTATGACTTCCATCAAAACATTAAACAGCTTATAGGAAGGACACAAACTTCTTCCCTGAGTCTCTTACGATGCTTAATACAGCATGCATGCGTAGTAAAGTATACTATTTACTAAATGACTTAGTTTCAGAATTGCACCAAGCCTAGAGTAAGCAGTGTTAGCAGTACATATGTAAGTGCCTCTGGCCACTCCAGCCAGGGACACCACGATAGATAGCACTGCTCAACAAGCACTGCTGCATCGAGCTCCTTTCCTCAGGGCACACCTGGAGAAAAGAAGAGCCAAGCGCACTTCTCTAGATGTTCTCCAGCATGGGTATTTACCTAGGGTGATGGTAAAACTTTATTAAGAAAACGCCTGTGACCTCACTCTGTAAGACAGCAAATAAAAAGTCATGTTTATACACTGTGAATCAGAGGAATCCCCATCCTTCTAGCTTTACGTGTACCATTAACACCCATCTAGCCTATACCCACCATCATCATCATCACCATCATCACCACCATCATCATCAGCAGCAGCATCATCATCATTTTCTTTCTTTTGCATACTGGGGAGAGAGCACTAGGCCTTTCTGTACAGCCTTCTAGTAGCTTCCTTAGAAATACAAAGCCGAATGTTGTATTCCTCTAATTAAAATTCTCCCAGGAAGTCAACTCTAATCTCATTTCTAACCATCGTGCACTTCAATGGTGGGCCACTCATTTTATTGTAATCTCTTCAATGTGTCCTTAACCTCTCTGGATCTGATCATTTGAGAGTCTTCACACTCTCAAATGCTTTCTCTATATTTGCATTGCTCACCAAATCTACTTGGGATGCGAGTAGCCACCATCTGAGTCAAGTGCCCATCCTTGCCTTTCTATGACACCTTAGGTGTGACTCATGTCTGTTCTAACGATATGACTTTAACTTTTATTTAATGATATGGTTTAACTTTGCATCCCTGTTGCCTAGCAAATGTCTTTAAACAGGACCAACTGGTTTGGATCTAGGACTAAAACAGCAAATGGTGTCAACTGCTAACGTCACTGTAACAACTACTAATCCAGGTAGTGAAGCTATTCCTCAGCAGAGACTACTGTACACCCCACATTACAGACAATCCATTCAGACATGAGACTCCAAATGATGGAATGCTTAATTTAGATAGACGGATACAAACTGACATGGGATGAACATGATCTTACAGAGCCTCCTTCTGAGCTTCCTCTGACCACAGGTATCATCTCTACAGCACTTCGAGGATAATGTCATAAACACATCCGTAAAGCCATAGTAGAAAGAACAGTATTAGCATTCACTACAAATGAGGATGGTGTAATAATGCAAATAGTGGGGTTGATTTTAAAGCAGGTGTAGGCCTGCACTTGGAATACCTATTTTTCCTTTCCTCCCTCTTTAAATCCATCTTTCCCTTCCTCCTTCCTTCCCCTTTTTTTCCCAAGAGCTTTAGAAATAAAGCTGTGAAACTCAGGCTTTATGTGAAGCACATGAGGTTAACATTCCTTCAAAGTCTTCCTGTTTACAGATAACATCAGTTGGAGCCACATTTGCATGACTAAGGCCACCTTTAATATGAACTCCAGGAAATTTGAAACTCCAAATATTTATAGCTACCAAACAACAGTTGGGCTGGGTATTACCTTTGAAGCCATTAACATTACTCATAAAGTCTATGGCACTACAAAGAAATCTTTTCTATTGCCTTTCTCCACAATTTCCAGGATACATCGAAGAAAGCTTTACCTAGAAACATTTCAAGCTTCTTACAGAAACAGACAGAAGTAGAATATGATTTCAGCAAAAACGTTGCTGTTTACTTCTCTGTTGCTGCTGGCATTGCTGTTGGGAGGTATTTCTACATCTGGGGTGGTGTTTTGTTGCCTAGTGTGTGCAGTCTGGCTGCAGCCTTCAGCTTTCTTTGTCTGCATTCTACTGCTCGGCCTTGCTAGCCTCAGACTCACTCAGGGGGCACTTTATGCTGGTTTGATAACGCACTTCTCTTCACCTGTAACCAAAATGGGCAACAGCTAAATGACTGCAGCATCCATAGAATCCCAGCCCTAAGCAGTCTGCCAAGGCAGTTTCTTAAATTTACAGGCACAAAGTTTATGTGCTTAAGACTAAGAGTTCCGCCGAGAGTGGTGGCGCACGCCTTTAATCCCAGCACTTGGGAGGCAGAGGCAGGTAGATTTCTGAGTTTGAGGCCAGCCTGGTCTACAGAGTGAGTTCCAGGACAGCCAGGACTACACAGAGAAACCCTGTCTCAAAAAACCAAAAAAAAAAAAAAAAGACCAAGAGTTCCACCTTCTTTTCACAAGTGTCTCAATTATTTTACATAGGTTAGAAAAATGAGATTAAAATGTAATTTTAGAAATTCATTATCCCTAAAACACAAATGTAGAAAGATTTTACCCATGGAGACATAAGACTTATTTATGTTAGTCTCTCATTTAATTGGCTTATAAAACAAAGCAGAAAGCAGACCTGGTGAGTCCCAGCACAGGGGAGAAAGAGGTAGTTTTAGTTCTGGGCCAGTCTGTCCCTATACAGCAGGTTAGGGGGTAGCATGCACTCAGGAGACCTTACTTCCAAAACAACAGAAACATAGGGCAGAACAAGATGTGGAGAAACACCAACATTTCAAAATTATTGTTCTTTAGAGAAGGAAATGACAGAATGTTCTTTTTTCCCTGTTCTGTGGTAAGGAAGAGATGGAATTATTTAAAAGTACACTAATTACACTTGGTAGAGTGATACTTGACCTATATTAATTGTAAACTTTTACCTTGATGAGACTGAGTCACCGCACCATACTTCACAAGTACTGTAAGGATTTCCAATAGCTTTACATTTTATTTATTATTTAAGATTTATTTATTTTATGTGCATGTGAGCTGGTTTTTGTTGTATTTATAGACTACATGCATGCCTGGTAGCAAAGAGGTCAGATATATTATCTGATCCTAGCCCATGGCTTTAAGTTTGAAGCCATCACTAACTACTGAGTTGCTGAAATAGTTCAGTGAGTAAAAGGCGCTTGCCACCAAGCTGATGACCCAAGTTCGATTCTCAGGACGACATGGTGGAAGAAGAAAACCAGCTTTATACATTGTCCCCTGACCTTCACATGCACACTGTGGCATGTGCCCTGCCACAGTAAATACATATAAATATAATAAAGACTTAAAAGAACCACTATTTTAGTAGCTTTAAGAAACAGTTGATGTCTGATTGAATTCCTACCAATTAAGTCATAGAAAGGACTTTTCTAATACTCCTCTTCTTTCATTGGATTAAATCTTGCCACTTAAGTCATAGAAAGAAAAGAATTTTCTAATACTCTTCTTTCAAAGTACATCATTACATTTCAATGATTATTAAATAGTTAAAAATATTAACATAGTTTTTCTTGATTTTGGTGGCAGCATTTGTTTAGAAAAATCTGCAGGCAGAGTTGTTCTGCTGATGACTGGGCCATGTGTACATATGGGTACTGAGGGAAGCAGCAGAATGTGCAGGAATGTGGACAGCTTCTGAATGAGTACATATGTTGAGAATCAAACACATCACATTTGGTCATTGATTTGTATCAACTGGCTCATCTCAGTTTTGTGTATGTGTAACAGCCTGTGCAGGACTAATAGAAATATGCAAACAGCATAAAGTTTAGCAGCTTGAGGTCGGCTCTACCAGCTGCTAGTTAGATGGTCATTATATGGTTATTTAGCCTCCTTAAGCTCAGTTTCTTCATCAACCAACGTTGCTGAAGACTCAACATCTTAGGACTAGTGCCACACTTGGGACGGTGTAAGCTGTAAATAGCAGCTATTATTAAAACTTAGCTCACTAAGATGTACTTATTCATAACATCCCTTATTCTAAAGCAAGACATGCATCTGAACTATGCATTTACATCCTCCATAAATGTCTCAAGCCAAATGGGTAATCTCCAATGATGGACTCAGGAATTGGTATCAGCTGGGAAAGTTAATAAACCCTAAACCATATTGTAGATTTCTAACTACCCCATTACTTCTGACAGTGTCAGTAACTTTTTATTTCCTGACTCCATCTCTTATTTTGCTTGTCTTCTTGATGGCTCAAACTGCCAAGCATGTTGATACTCTAAGGCTTTGCTCTTTCTTCTGCTGAGAATGTTCTCTCTAGGCTGGGTCAGGGGTGCTCCCCTTTTAACTGCAGCACCTGGGAAGCAGAGGCAGGAGGATGTCTAATGGGCCCTGTTTACTTATAATAGCTCTAATTGTTATGTAAAAACAACTTTCTATCTTTCCAATTAAATTGTAATTACTGTGAGTGCAATGAATTTGTCATTTTATTTGAAAATTAGTTCACTCATATCTGGTATACTGATTGGCACACAAAGGCAATAAAATAATTGTTGAATGGAGGACTGTTACATGAGAAAATGTGTTTCCTTTGAACTTCTTACTGTCCTGCCTTCTTTTGAGTACTGGCTTGCTGGAGGGCTTAAATGGAGAAGCGCATGAGATCAAGTGTAGAATGTACAGGACTCACACACTGCCAACTGTCTCTTAAATGTTTTAACTGTGAAGGGTGGGAAAGCAGTGGGTCTGTGGGCAGCAACCCTGACATGTTTCTTTTCTACCTCCAAATGCCAAATGTTGTCATCTTCATTTCACAGTGCTTTGAAAGAAATACAAATTAAACTCTGTTACTCCTTCTATAAATATTTTCTGGCCATTTTCTAAATGCGTATAAGAATACTAGTCTGTCTTATTTTACCCTGAGATTCTGTGGATAATGTTTTTTGCTCATTTCTCTCCTTTGCTCTTATTGTCTTTCCTATTCATTTGTTTCCAGTATCAAATATTTTGATGTTCTATATTTCTAGCAAATAACTATATTTTATATATTTTTAAAAGTTATACATAGTACCTTAGAGAATTATAGTTTCCTAGCTTATATTAATGATGGCATCTAAACATTAAATTTCACACTCTAACATGATTTTAAGCACTAAATTTGTGAATCCTTAATTACTGTACAGACTTCCCCCCCTCTGCTTTTACTTACTTGAAAGTAGGATTTAATATGAAGTTAGGAGACAATATTAGTTGTTTTATAATGTGATGAAATAGTCTACAGCGTGGATTATTTTTAAAATCCTGTTTTCTAGCTTGAAAGGTAACAGGCAGTTTAAACACCTCAATCAAAGGATATCTTAGAACAGTATTCTGTTTTCCATGGTGTTCACGATATTTATCAATACCCAGTGATTCAGGGAAGAGTTTAGTTTGTATTTCTTTCAAAGCACTATGAAATGAAGATGTCAACATTTGGTATTTGGAGGTAGAAAAGAAATATGTCATAAAATAAGAAGGCACAGAAAGGAAATAGAAATGTGATGATAAATGAACCAACTGTAAAAATACCTTAGCGATAGAGACGGTGGTGCATGCCTATGATCCTAGCACTTGGGGCACAGAAGGAAGATCTTGAGTTTTGTGCCAGCCTTGGCTACACCACAGCCCTGGTCCATAAACACAAAGCAAAATTTCTTGTTTTAAAGTAATCTTCCAAAAAGGGATTTGAAATAATTCACAAGGGGGGGGGGCGGGGAATGGCCTAACAGTTAAGTGCCCATACTGCTCTTACAGACCTAAATGTGGTTCCCAGCATCACAGTGGGCAGCTCTCAACTGCTTTTAACTCCAGATCCAGGAGACCCAATGACTCTGGGGTCTGTGGATATCTGCACTCATGTATAGTTGCCCTGGCCTACCAAATATATATAATTATTCTTCTTCTCCTTCTCCTTCTTCCTCCTCCTCTTCTTCTTCTCCTCCTCCTCCTCTTCCTCCTTCCCTCATCATCCTCCCCTCCTCATCCTCCCCTCCTCTTTCTCCTCCTCTTCTTCTTCTCCTCCTCTTCTTCCTCTTCCTCCTCCTCTTCTTTCTCCTCCTCCTCTTTCTCCTCCTCCTCCTCTTCTTCTCCTTCTCCTCCTCTTCCTCCTCTCCTTCTCCTCCTCTTCCTTCCTCTTCCTCCTCTTCCTCCTTCCCTCATCATCCTTCCCTTCTCCTTCTCCTCCTCCTCTTCTTCCTCCTCCTCCTCTTCTTCCTCCTCATCGATCCTAAACACTAAGAAGTGCCACCAAAACTGGCAAGATTAAGTATATTATAGAAGAGAGTAATTCACAAGGTAATTCATCCGCTTTGGGATGGTCGAGAAAGATGGGTGATTTCATAATCCTGTCCTCATTGCCTTGAGCCAACTCCACTCTCAAGTGGCACAGAGCAGTACTGACTCTTTTCCTTTAGTGTTCAATTATAGATACTGAACACTTCAAGTCAGGTCGCTAAGTCTAGTTCCAACTTCAGTCTAAGAACTTTGGGAAGACAGAGCCATCCCTATAAAGGCAGCCCAGCCTACTCATCACAGGACAGTGCTCAGGCTCCCTCCTCTGCTTTCTAACTGTCTGCACATATCTTGAAGAAAATAAACTGAGTGTGATCATGAAAAGCAACCAGAGAGAGCTGAGAGTCCTGGACTTCCATATGATGAATGTTGTAAATTTCAAGTAATTAAATTATTCAAAGGAAACTATCTGAGATGTAGTATTCACATAATATTCTACTTGTTTAAAAATAAAAATGTATATGAGTGTTTTGCCTGCATCTATGTATGTGCATTATGTTTTCAATAATAATAATAATAATAATAATAATAATAATAATAATAATAATAATAGTTTTAAAAACTCTTATTATTATTGAAAGAGTGTCATAATGCAACATATTTTTATTCTCTCTGTCTCTCTGTCTCTCTTTCTCTGCGTGTGTGCATCTGTGGAGGTCGGAGGTTGATGTTGGGTATTTTCTATTATTCTCTACCTTATTTTGGGAAAGGGTCTTTGCTAAACCTGGGGCTCACTCATTTGGTTGGACGGGCTGACCAGGAAGCTTCAGAGACCTTCCTGTCTCTGCAGCCCCAGTGCTGAGATTGTAGACACAGGCACATGCCACAGCTCTCAGCTTCTTATCTGATTTCACAGATCCAGACTCAGATTCTCGGGCTTGTGTATTAAGCACTGTACTAAGCCACATTCCCAGCTTTTTTTTTTTTTTTTTTTTTTTTTGATGGGTTAAGAGACAATGATTTTAATTAAAGGCTCAGGCAAAATACAAAATAAAATGTTAAAAAGAGTAAAGTGATTTCAAATTCTTGAAGCACCAGATCAGAACTTCTGGCTAGTCAACTGGAATTTATCCCTCCTTTAAGAATCTAAGGAGCTCTCTGTAACCCATAGCTGTAAAACCCCAGCACACCGTGTCTCTGCTTTCTCTAAACTCAGGGTCCTATATTCCTATAAAGAAAATAAAAGGAACAATTTGAAAACAGATTGGATTATGGTTATGGTTATGCTCCCAGCACTCAAAAGGCAAAAGCAGGCAGGCTCTGTGAATCAAGGCTAGCCTGGTCTACAGAGTGAGCTTCAGGATGGTCAGGGCTATAAAGTGAAAATCTGTTTCAAAAAACAAAATGAAGCAACAATAACTACAAATATAAAAATTGAGTTATATTTGATACTGTGGGCTTTTAAATTGTACTGTAAGTAACCTAAGATTTTTTCACACTGCTTTTGCAAGTCTGGGAAAGCTTGGTTCAAATTTCATTTTAAAAAAACTGAGACTAAATTATGCACATGAAATGCAGATTTTGGCATGTAAGACTCCATCAGTTGGCTACCCCTAATTTATTGCTTTTATACTTAGAACAAGATATAAATCTGAAAATTTAAAGTTATTAAAGTCTTCATTTATATTGTATATACTTTATTTAAAAAAAGAAAAATCCTGGCTAGGAATTACCCTGTTACGAAAAAGTATAGGGCTGGAGAGATGGCTCCAAAGTTAAGAACATTGGGTATTCTTTCAGTAGTCTAGATTCAGTTCCCTGTACCTATATAGCAACTTACAAGTGTCCATAATTTCAGTTCCACTTACATACTTTTAGGTAAATGCTCACATACACAAAATGAAGATAAACACTTAAAAAGGTATGAGGGTTATAGACACAGGTCGGTAATAAAGAGCTTTGAAGCAGTCAGTGCTCTGGCTTTGGTCTGCAACATTGCTTTGACCTCTAATGCCACCATGAATGTACATGTACACATGCATACATGTGCACAGTCCCCCCCCCCCATGTCTGGGTAGAGTTTGGAAAACATTTTTATAGATCTCCCATTTTTGCATTCAGCTTCAAGGTTATTTAGCTATTCAAAGTTTAAAGGCATCCCAGAAATGTTCTTTGCTTTCACCATACACTCTGTATAAGGAAAGGAAGACACATGAGTAGGGCCCTACCACCCTTTGAAACCACAGCCAAGGATACTCCTCACTGTTTCGGATGTCGACCACCAGGAGCTTTGGTTTACTGGACTTGGTTTTCTTGGTGGGGGTTTTGAAGTGGCCTGTCACTGTGAGCTCACACAAATCGATCAGGTCCTCTGCTGAAATCCGGGGTGACACTTCTGATTTCAGATCACTTAAAGGGATGGATTCTCTTGACTGAAAAAGAAAAAAATACAAGGAACAAAAATACTGATAATTTTATAGAGACAAACTATAGGCATATTATATCTTCAGTATAGCCCAAGGAGAAGCTGACTCTAGCTCAGTTTGGGAAACTATGATATAACTGTGCTCCTTACTAAGCAGACCTCAGACCATGACGCTAGGTCTCATCTTTTCAACTGTTCAAAGGTACATGGCTATTCAAGACCACGTATATTAGCAGTCATTCTTGGTGTTATTTAGTAGAGAGAAGCATTATCACCCCCATATCCCCACAGTAAGCAATGTGATAAATTCAACCCAACAAAAAAATAATTGAACAGTACTATTGATTTTGAAACCCTCTGGGATGTAACGAGAATTTAAGCGCTTTCAGGGCTGGGAATATAGCTCAGTAGAAAGCGTTTGCCTTGTATGCATGAGGCCCTAGTCCTAATAAAACAACAAACAACAACAAGAAACCCACAAAGAGTTCTTAACATTTCCTTAATTGACAGTATGGTAATCAAGGAGAAAGTACTTATATGCTTAGTCACTATCAAAATTGAGCCTAATTGTTCCCTCATTTTCTGAGTTTTATTCAGTAATTCTACTCTGGATCTGCAACTTAGTGTTCTAGGAAAAGAAATAAACCATATAAATCATTCATCAGACAAATTTGTTTTGAAAATAAAACCAATTTAATCCCAGCACTTGGGAGGCAGAGGCAGGCTGATTTCTGAGTTCGAGGCCAGCCTGGTCTACAGAATGAGTTCCAGGACAGCCAGGACTACACAGAGAAACCCTGCCTGGGGGCAGGGGGGTGGGGGGAGAGAAAAGAAAAAAAAAAGAAAGAAAGAAGAAAAGAAAACCAAAAAAAAAAAAAATGTGTTCAACTGGAATTTGATGTCAGCTTTCATCTCTGGAGTTTCTCTGTGACCTAAAATCTTTAGTGGTAAAACAGTTGTCCATTTACCTTGTTAATATCTGAACAGAAATGGAAATGGCTAAGCTTTATGAGTTTAATTTTTTTAATATTAAGAATTAAAGCTACTTAAATATTTTGAAATTAAAAGGGAGCTTTAACATCAGTCTCCCTATGATTTTTGTTAGACTGCAGTCCTGCAGGTGCTTCTCACCATCTCCATATGAAGCTATGTACATCTCTGGGGATGAAATAAAGAGCTTTGATTGGCCTAGTTCTGCCTGCAGTCACTTGGTGATGAATGTGGCATTTAGAACGGAAGTATTATCTGAGTGAAGGACATTCCCTGGCTGATAAGGAAGAGTACTTTATAGGAGTGTTCTCTGAAGAGTGCTCTGTTCTATCCAAATGTGTTCTTGGGTTTTTAGAAAAAAACATTGCTGCACAGTTGTTTTTTTTTTTTTTTTTTTTAAACTCTTCTTTTTATTGATTCTTTGTGAATTTCACATCACGGACCCCAGTGCAACTCATGTCCCTGTCTCTCCATATCTACCCTCTGCTCTTGCAACCTCCCTGCAAAGCAAAGCAAACAAACCAAACTCTGGTTGTGGAAGCCTGCATCTTACTGCACACCCTTTCCCCAAACAGCTTTACTTGAAAATGATCGTTGCAATGATCACTGGTCTGGCTCAAGGCCTCTAGTTTCTGTTATACTATCCATCCTGGAGCCTCACCAGGACTCTTCTCAGACATCCTCTTGTTGCCCTATGTCATTTAGATCCTGCAGCTTTGGTTCTGGAGGGCCAGCTCCTTCATGTTCTCTATCAGTTTATAAATGGGTAGATGTTGGGGTGGCCCAATTCAAGGCTCTGGATTTGAGCCTGAGTGGTATCTCAGTTGGTCAGTTCGATAGCTTTCCCACACTGATACATTACATAGGGCCAGCTCTCCAGCACTGCCTAGGCAAGGTGCAGGGCCTGCTTTCTCCCAGTGTTGCTGCCTGTTTGGGGTGGGGACACTTTTCCCTGCTGCACAGTTCTTTGTTTGTTTGTGACAAGGTTTCTCTGCACCCTGGCTGTACTAGAACTCATTCTGTAGACCAGGCTGGCCTCGAACTCATGGAGATCTGCTTGCCTCTGCCTCCCAAGTGCTGGGACTAAAGGCATGCACCACTATGCCTGATCAAATTTTAAGAGCAGGAGAGAAAGCATAGACAAAGCATAACTTTCCAGCCTTCTCTGATTGTATGCACAAAAAGGATTTTAATATGATATATGCAAGTGCCTCTGTAGATTAACTTTAGGAGTTAAAACAAATGAAGCTATTAGGACAAATTACACTAAGAAGAGGATGGTAAAATTATTATGAAATACATAGTCTAGTACTTTTTTAGTTTCGTAAGTGGTTTTATTATTTATTATGAACTTTGTCCTAAGAGGAAAACAGAGCTTCTTCCATACACCGTCTGCCTCACTGTGCTAGCACCATGTGTGTTGGCACTTTCTTCCTGAGATTGGAGCCTCTAGCTCATAGTCTTTGTTACAGGTGATGCAGAGGGATTTAGAATAACTACATATAACTCAGGTTTTATCACAAGAAAGCTTTGACTGTTTAACATTACACAAGCCTTATGTACACAGAATTATTTACTTGGTACTTCTAGATTTGAATTCTCAACAATTAAAAGTTACCTTTTTTTCTCCCCTCTTTCTGTGTATGTGCTGCTTTTGGGTATGTGAATGTGTGGGTGTACATGTGTATATGGGCTCATGTTTGCTTGCAGGTGTGTGGGTGCATGTCTGTGTTTAGGCCAGAGGGCAACCTCAAATGTCACTCCTTGAGATCCATTCACCTTGTCATTTGAAAAAGTTTCTGTCATTGGTCTGGAGACAGCTGCGTGTGCAAGGCTGGCTGGACAGTTTCTGTCACTGGTCTGGAGACAGTTGCGTGTGCAAGGCTGACAGGCTAGAGCTGGGCATACTGCCATGCCTGCTTTTTAACTTCACCCTGGGGATTGAGTTTAGGTTCTCGAGCCTGCACTACTATGGGCAGGGGCATTCTCCCAGCCTCTTCTTTACTTTGTAATATGCAACTGCCATGCTGCTCTGATTGACCTTAGACTTGTGACCCCCAGATTCAGCCTTTAAGTGCCAAGATTAGAGTTGTTTATCACCATATCCAGGAGAGAGCAAGCTTTGATAGTAAGGGTTCAAAATGTAAATTTATCTGAGAATTTTAGGAAAAAATAGTATTGTTTTGTTTACCCAGAGTCAGAATTTACTTGGCAGATTATTGATGAAAACCCTAAAGTAGCCCAGACCTTTGCAATGGCTACCTGCATGGATTTACATAGTAAGTCCCACCAAGTCCCAAGCATCTAAATATGGAAACAAGATATTTTGCTATTTGTAAGCACTGCATTTTGACACTGTGTGAAAGGCCTGGGCTTTTACTTCTAATGCATCAGTTCTACCTTTAGGAGCTATGATGTCTAATGTATATGCATATATATTAATATATTAATTTCATCATACACACACAGATTATATATATATATGTGTGTATATATATATATACACATATATATTATATATGTATATATATACATATATATATGTATATATATGTATATATATACATATATAATATATATGTGTATATATATGTATGTGTATATATATATATATATATATATAAAGTTTTCTATTCTCCCCCTCCACTTTCAAGCTTTAGTAAGGCTCTTGTTTGAAATACAACCTTGCTCCCCACCCAGTTCAATTCCCCAGTAACTACTCAGTGCCCTGGGTCACCAACCCTACCCTGTGACTCACAACAGAGGTCTCACACTGCAGAAGGAGCTCTCTCAAAGGCTTTTGCACCTCATAACCTACCAGAAAGTAGAGATGCTGTAGCTCCTAAGGAAAACTGGGTGAATGAATGAAAAAGCACAGAAAGAAAGGAAGACATAAGAAATAAAGAAAATAGGTTCGGGGGTCATATCATAATGTACATATCTTGGCCCTAAAGTTTTAAACATGAGACTGGAAAAAAGAGCGAGTAAAAAAAGAGTAAAAAAAAAATTCATATTTACACACGTGAAATTCAGCTTCACAGAGTACATCACATTGAAAATATTAAGAATATAGCTACAGTAGGAACAGAAATTTGTAAGAAGTCATGGTTGGAGGACCGTATTAGGTATCGGTAGATAATTGTAATTAAATTCATAAAAAAAACTAATTAAAAAAAGAAAAATTACAAAAAATATTGATTTTTGGCAGACATAGTTATATACTGCAGAGACAACCTTAAATTTTGTAGTATTAGAAGCAGAGCTAAAATGGTTTTTTAAAAAATTTCAACCAGTTCTTATTGTTCTCCATGTCATTACTAAGACAACTTAAAGTGCTCAGTATTTCAAGTACATGTGTGAAGGACAGCCCTTTGCAAAAGGTACAGACATAAACTATCATGCTCAAGCTTTAAGAGAAAAGCGACTTTAAAAACATCACTCTAAAAAGCCCCATCATCTATAAAGATATTTTCCCATACACTTAAGACACTGTATTGCTCCAGTAGCACTTTTAAAGTTTATCTTTCTCATTTTTAGAGGACTGGAGGTTGCTAAGATTCAGATAGAGCATCCTCAACAGAGTCAGAGATAGCTGCTGTGCTCCGGAGGCTGCATAATGCATTTTTCACACAGGACAGGGTTTGTTCCCCTAAATAGAGGAGAGATAATGTACTTGAGTATGAAATATGGAGAGGAGAGACAGAATTCTTTTCAGTGATTAAGGATTTTATGGTAAAAATTTCACAGATGTGCTCTATAGAAACTGAGTGCAGGCTAAATTTCCTCAAAGACAGTAATTTTCCCTTTGATTTACAGTATCAGCTTGGGGATATTTCATCCTCTGGGCCTCACTTTTTGATGAATAATTGAAGAAAGAAGATTAAATGACACTATTATTTATTTTAACTCTAGTGTTCTGCGAATTCATTTCTGATAAGCAGCAATACACTTTCAAACAGCCACTCCCTTCCTTGGACAAAAGTGAGGAACTTGTTTAGTACTCTGTTCTTTGAGGTTTACTTAAAAAGACTCAGTGGTGATCACTGCAGCCCTTCTCGTGAGCAGGACACACACATACAGACAGACTTGTGAGAACATAGCATCAAACCAAGTACAAGTCCTACTCCACACAGTTACAGCTCTTTCTGTGAGAATGGACAAGATGGCGGTAGTAGTAATTCAAGAACGTAAGTGTCAGTGTGGGTGGGATGGGGTACTGAGATGGGGGCAAGGAGACAGTGTGGGTAGGGTGGGAGCTGCTTCTACTTGCTTACGTGTATAGAACTCTCTGGAAGTAATTTTCAAATAAAAGCAGAACCTGATACCTGAAAAGCAGAACCTGAAGAGGACGAGGCTCCACTCACCCCTGCAGGTGGAGCATCCAACTTTCTGGAAGGGGCTACTTACCACTCACTGTCTGTAGTTCTACCTATTCGTTCCTAATAACCACACCGAGAACAAGGTGTTGAGTGAGGTCAGCAGAGTGCTTGTTTTATTCTTACTCTTAATTTCGATGAAATATTTGCTGGCTAGTTTGTTTGTTTGGTTTTTTTTTTTTTTCCATCTGGAAAGAAGGAACTTCACTTGAGAAAAAGCTTCTGTCAGATTGGTCTCTAGGCAGATCTGTGGGCATTTTCTTGACTAGTGAGGGTTCATTCTCTGTGGGTGGTAGTACGCCTGAGTTGATGGTCCTTGTTTGTATAAGACAGCAGACTGAGTAAGCCATGGGGAGCAAGCCAGTAAGCAGAGTCCCTTCACAGTCCTCACCTCAGTTCCTGCCTCCAGCTCTTGAGCTGAGTCCCCTTGATGATGGACTGTGGTCTTTATCATAGCAATGGAAAATAAACTAGGACACAGTGTTTATTTACTGTCATGGCAGCCATCCATTTATATCAAGTGAAAAGACTCAAAAGTTTCAGCAAAAACACAGAAAACAGAGGAGGGACACTCAGCTGTTTCTAATAACTAACTGCTTATTTGAATGCACTATAAACCAGACAATTCTCATGAGAATTCGGGTACAGAGGCATCAAAGTCCATAATGTATTTATAGCTGTATTTCTAACTTCTTTCAAATATGTGAAGGCATTTTAATTTTAATGAGATCAGCAAGGCTATTCATATCACAGCCAAGCCTAAAACCAGAGACCATGAAGATGTACCTTGAATTTATAGCATAACTGTGCATATTATGGAATAGAGTTGACAAATCTGAAGCTTTCAATTAAATTATCTTTCATGTTTCATATTTTCTTATTTATGATAAAAGAATCTCAGAGGTAATCTCTGAATCCCAAATTAAGAATAAACAAATACAATAGTTTTAGAAGAAAAATAGACAAAGGTGTAGCCAGGATTGTACAGAGGTGCTTGGTGTGGAACAAAGGAAAATGTGTACTTTGAAAAGAGGGAGGGAAAACTTGAAACCAGGACGGAAGCTGTGCAGCTCTAGACAAGACTGAGTCAGAAAGGTAATAACCCAGGTAACAGAGCAACACATATGGCGAGCTCAGCAGTCTCCCTGCTGGGGCACCTTCATGGGATGCAGGAAACTGCAGCACGCACAGCCAGCATCTGACCAGTAGCCCCAGCACAGACTCCATAGTTGCAGAGCACTTAAACCCAGTTTGGGGAGCTGGCTGGTCAGAGGAACTTCTCTGTTCCAAAGAAGGAATCGACAATGGCACTACCTGATGTCACCTTGCCCGAGCAGACACCAGCAGCTTTCGCCAGTGGACCTCACCGATCCACTAAGAACAGCCATCTTAATATCTTGCAGTTTCAGCAAAAGAGGATGCCTCTACTCTATGTCCAAGTCCAACATGAACTGGACCTGCAGGTATTAGGAAAGGTTTCTTTCACACCTCAAAACTGTAGCTCCTAATGCAAAATCCCAGCTTCACCTACCCATGTCATTTCGGAGCCTGGAAAGATACAGCTCTTTTCTGAAACTACAGTAAATTGCCTACCAGAGGCCCAGTCAGTCCTTAGCACCATCAGAACCCACTCAATGGGGGAATGGGAAAGCTTTCTGTCCTAGTCTACAGCCTGGAGATTAAACTTAGTACAAAGAGGTTTGACTCAAGATTGTTCATTGGAATAAAAAGAAGGTCCCTTTTATCTATAGCAGATTCAGGACTGCATCAACACATGCCACAAGCCTTGTTTTTACTGAAGTTTGACCTGTGTGACCTGGGGATATTTCCATCCATATGAATGGCAGATACCATAGCTACATGTCCTATCACCACTTATAACAAGCCACACAGAATAGAAAAAGTCTCCTCCACATCCTATAAGTCAAGGAGCCTGGAGACCAGTGCCACAAACTCAAATGTTCCATGCCCTCTCCTCTACAGTACACAGAATTGAGACCATTCGTGCTAATCTCTTGGGATCTGGTGAAAGTATCATCTATGTCTTTCATCCCTATAAAACCATTAACAGTTCTATGAGACCAAGCACCAAATGGGGATTGCCCCATGGGACCTAAGAAATATATAGTTTGGGTTCCACAATGCTGAGTTCAAGGTTACTATTACTACAGAACTCAGCATGCACCTGTACTTATCCTGGAGGACAAAGAGAAAGTTCCATTTTATCCACTAAGGATATGACTCTAAGGAGTGGCTGCTGATGTCAGAGACCCAGGTATCTCCTGCATTTATCCTAAAGGTCCTGGAGAGTGCCTTTACCTTCTATAGATCAGAAACTATGGTAGCTGTTATTAGAAACCATAGCATTGCTCTTCTTGCACTAAGGGACCAAGGGACAGTTCTCTTCATATTCTGTATCATCAACACTACAAACACAACCAACCACAAGGCCTGGTGCCACCATGGCTCAAATATGTGTAGCCAATGGATATGTCACTTTGTTTATGTCCACTGAAAACTCATGAGAATGTTGGGATCTATTACATTCTAGACACTGTGGACACCCAAGCTGAAGAAATTGAGAGATTTGCTGGTGAGCTGCCTATAACTGAACCCAATGCACTTACCAACAGATAGATCCCATATAAACACAACCTTTCCTACAAAAGCTACTTCATAAAATAGTCAGAGTAGTAAACATTACACTAAATATTTAGACATTAATGTAAGAAAATAGCATCAGAGGAAACATAATGCCATTAATGAAAACAATCCTTCATTAAAAGATCTCAGAGGGAACACTAAGAGAAGCCTGAAAAAAAATTTAAAGCAATAATTTGAACTTAGTGACATGAAAAACAAAACACATGAATGATACAAAGAAATGAGAAAAACAATTCAAGTTACAAGTGAGAAATTGACCAAAGACACAGAACTTATACAACAAACAAAAGACAAAGACCAATCTTAGAACAAAACCCTGAATAAATAAGATAAAAATATAATAGTTTCCACAAAAGACTACAACAAGAGGAAGAGTTTATGATGTAGAGAACACATCTTCTGAGTTAACTGCAGATGTAGCAGTAGTCAGATAGGAAAAGGAGAAAGAATTAAAAGAACAGTGAATATGAAATTTATGGAATACTACCAAATAGATAACTTTCACACTACAGGAATTCCAGAAGATGAAAAGGAAATGTACTGAGAACAACACTCAGTGACTTCTTGCATATCCAAAGCTATAGAGATGACTATGTATAAAAATCCAAAGGATCATCTGGAAGCAGTCAACATGGAGCTTTGCCAAAACATGTTTTCCTTCTTTCTGCTTTCCCTCCATCACATGTGAATGTGGTCTCATGTGTGATGTCAGAGGATAAGTGCAGGCATTGGTCCTTGCCTTCTAGCTTGTTTCAGACAGGTTCTCTACTTTTCACTGTTTGCACCAGGCTAGCTAGCTAATGAGTCTCTGGGGTTCTCCAGTCTCTGCCTCCTGTCACCCTGTGTATAAATCTTTTACCCAACAGCAATAGGAAACACATTTTCCCCCTTTTATCAACACATGGAGCAATCTTTAGGGTTGATCATATGCTAGTCCAAACATCAAGTGTGATGGTCAGTTTTCATTTTTACCTTGATTAGATTAAGAAACATCTAAGGGATTGGTAGAACATATCTCTGGGTGTGCATGTAAGGAATTTCCACTGAAACTTTGCATATGAAGGTACTAACCTAGTGTAGATATTAGTTGATGATTTATAATATGATGGCACTATTGGGATGTGGTAAGGTCAGGAGGTTGGGCTCAGTTAGAGGAAGTGGGCCACTGTGAACGTGTTAATAAGGACAGTATGTTGCTCTGGTCTTTTCTTATCCAGCCATGAGCAAACAAGTTCCCCAGTATACATTTCCACTTCCACTGTCATATTCTGATCAAGCATATGGGTCAAGAAACCAATAAAGCCAGGAACCAAATATTTCTAAATATTTGTTTTCAAAAGACAAGAGTTTCTTTTTATAGCCCTAGCTGTACTAGAACTTACTCTAGACCAGATGGGCCTCCAACTCACAGATCCACCTGCCTCTGCCTCCCGAGTGCTAGCATTAAAGGTGTGTGCCACCACTGCCCAGCTAAATCTTAATAAACTTTTAAAACTGAAATTATAGAGATGCCTCAGTGGTTAAGAACACTGATTCCTCTTCCAGAGGTCCTGAGTTCAGTTCCCAGCAACCACATGGTGGTTCACAATCATCTGTAATGGGATCTGATGACCTCTTCTGGTGTGTCTAAAAACAACTACAGTGTACTCATATAAATAAAATAAATAAATCTTCAAAATAAAACAAAACAAAACAAACAGAAATCATGTCATGTTCTCATAACGGAAGAGAAGCACAGCCTGGCCATATTAGAAAGTATACATGTAGATGAAAATTCAGTAACATGCTAAAAGACCAATGGCTAACTGGAGAAATTTAAAAAGAAATACAAAATGCTTTAAGCAAATGAAAATGATCCCAACATACCAAAATCTATGAAGTCTGGGCAAAGAGGCACTTTACAGAGAAGCATGCAGTAGTCCACAGGCAAATCAAAAGGGAAAGCTGCTTCACATGACTCCTGAGCACACTGTAACAGTCCGGAGTGAGAACAAAGAAAATCCAAAAGTAGAGAAAGGACAGACAGCCAGAACGAAAAATTTTAAAAGTAAAATCAATCAAAGCAGCTTGATGTTGTTCGTAAGACAGGCCTTGCCATTGCAGCCCAGGTGACCTAGATCTCCCTGTCTGTCTCCACAGTGGGGAGATGACAGACATGGGCCACCATGCCCTGTGACCACCATGCTGAGTGAATGAGCTGTGGGTTTTGACAAGGTAAATGAGACTGACTAAATGTTCTGCTTTAACAAGGAAGAGTGAGAAGACTCAAAGTCAGAGGTGGAAACAAGGGTTTTCACAGCACAGAAATGCAAAGGACCATGAGAAACCCATTAGATACTAACAATGTGGAAAGCCTACAAGAGATGCGTACATTTCTGAATACACACTATCAAATCGGAAATCTAAATATGCAAATAATGACCAGCAATACTGAATAATTAAAATCTCCCATCTGAGAAAAGCCTCAAGAACATGAAAGATTTGTTGCTGAATTACACAAAATATTTAAATGACTTATTCAAATTCCTCTTAAACATCTTCTCTAACTGAAATGGTAAGAACTCTGCCAGCATTACCTTAGTATCAGATCCATACAAAGATCCCACACAAAAGAAAACTAAAAACATATATCCTGGTGGCTATAAATGCCTGTTCTCTATAAAACAGTAGCAAACAAAGTTGGTATCACATTAAAAAGACCAGACCAGGATTCAGTGTGATTCATCCCAATGATGGCGTAATGGTTCAAAAATAAAACAAATCGGCCACTGTGACTCACTACCTCTCAGAATGGAGGAATCACCTCAACAGACATAGAAAGGGCACTCAATAAGATTTAACATTCCTTTATAATATAATTTGTCACTGAGGCCTGGTGGTACATACTGTTAATCCTAACACTCAGAAGGCAGAATAGGCAGATCTCTAAGTTTTAGGCCAATCTGATCTACAAGTGAGTTTCAGGCCAATATTGAGACCTTGTCTCCAAAAACAAACAACAAGAGCATAACATTGTCAAGAAATTAGGACAAAATCTCAAAACAGTAAAGGTTATAGATAACATAAATCTTAAGAAGAATAATAAAAAGATAAAAAGAGAATGACAGTGTTCATGATGTCCCATGTTTATAGATCAGAAGACTTACTATTGTTCAAATGATCTTAGTATTCCATTGTTCAATATAATTCTCACCAAAATACTGACAACCTTTCTCACATAAATAGAAAAAGCCCTAATACGTATGTGGAAGCAGGAAAGACCAAGATAAGCTATAAAAATCTAGGACGTGGAAAAAAGGTATCACAATGTTTGATTTTAAAACATATTACAAAGTTATAACCAAACTGTGGCACTGTTATACTATATACATACATACATACATACATACATACATACATACATACATACACACACAGAAAAAACAGAAAAATTTAAATTAATTTAAAATCATATAGTCAAATATTATTTTAATAAAGATACCAGTATCCAGTAGAGAAGATGGTCTATTCAATAAATGTCCAGTCTCACAGTGATTAGGTAAAAGCAAATCAAAAGCTTGAAAAAGTGGTGGTGCAAGTCTGTATTCTCAGCACTGGTGAAGGAGGCAGGTACACTGTGAGTTAAAGAGCACCTACCTCAGGTGTACAAGAGTACATGGTGAGAGTTTATCTTCCTCAAAACAACAATGACAATAAATCACTAAGATATATCATCCTATCTCAATTAGAAAGGCTATTATCAAAAAGACAAAAATAGCAAATGATACAGATGGGAGAAAGGGTGGTGGGCATGTAAATTGAATCAACATTATGGAATACCATATAACTAAAATAGATGTACTCTACTGATACGGTAATTTTACCACTGGGAACACATGCAAAGGAGATAAAATCTTTGAACCAAAAGGATGCATGCACTCCTATGTTCACCATAGTACTGTTCACATAACTAGGATATGAAGTCTATGTAAATGCTCTGAGCAATGAGTCAGTATATAACATGACAGAGCATGACTCAGCATTAAGTATGAAACTGCCATTTGAGGTAACATGGATGGAACTGGTTTCATTATGCTAAGAGAAGAAAGTCAGACATAGAGAGTCAGATACCACATCTCGTCATTTCTGTAAACTTGTAAGTCAGTGTCATGAGAAATGGAACGGGACTGTGGTCACTGGAGACTTGGAAAGGCCTGAGAGTGAATCAAAAGAAGTTTTGTAAAGAAACACTAAACCACAGCTGGGAGGAAGAATTAGTTCTGGGTTCTCTATTACATATACAGAAGGGTAAGTATAGGGTCAAACAATCAATGACACATTTCAATGTGACCAGAGGAGTATGAAATTCCAACATATGAAGATGATTAGTGTTTGAAGGGATGGAAATTCTTATTACCCTGATTGCATTACTATACATTATATACATGTATTTAATTACTAAAATGCACTGCATAAACACACTACAAACTCTGTCCCAATAAAGAGAAAACACAACAAACTATTTTATATATACTGTTTTACATGCAAAAGTCTACCAAACAGAACAGAAATTCTACTTAAAATGAGCCGTATGAATGTATTGGTGAATTACTATAGTACTTAGATTAGATACAGTTAACTTCAAAACTGTTAAACTAAAGATCTTCATATCTGTCTTCTGGTATAATGCAGCTTAAAATGTAACACTAAGTCCTTAGAGGTGTTGTAGGTGTGGCTGCTGTGTCATTGTGCATCAGTAGATGGTAGAGAAGAAAGGGGCTATGTCCCCACTCAGTATTCTGACCTATTAACATCTGGATGATTAGTAGTCTAACATTCCCTGGTAAAGGGAGCCTGAGATGACTACCAGGTTAGTCTGGCACCTGGGGGCCCAGACTGGGAACTAGCCTGAGACAACCATCAGTCCAGCACAGCACAGGCCTGGAAGGGCTCCCAGGGCTGGGAGTGATCCAGAGTCTAGAACCCCAGCCTAGGATCATGGGCCCCTCTCTTACATATCCAAGACTACGGAATCTCCGTGACACAGGGCAACAACAGGACAGCTGAGAGGAGTCCCAGTGAGCATCCAGTATTGATAGAGCAACAGAAGCCAGGGGCCTTGAACCAGATCAATGACTCATGTCAATGAACATTTGCAAGCAAATACGTATGGACAAAAATTTTATACTGTGGGACACACCGCAGCTTCCCCACCTAGATTTTTTTTCTTTGTTGGGGGTTAGGCTATAAGAGTGGAGGGCAGGTATTAGGGGGAGATGAGTGGGATTGGGGTGCATGATGTGAAATTCACAACCAATAAAAAGTTAAAAGTGTAATAATAATAAGCAATCCAAGACAGGGAAACATTGCTAAAAGTTACAGGCAATCGTTTTGTGATGAAGTAAATCTTTAAGATACTACATTGCCTATAAAATGTAAACATGTAATTTGATACATATATCCTATTAATATTTAAAAATATTATTTGCCAAATTATGAGATGTTTAAATGAGCACAAATTTTACTTACAGAAATAAAATCACTACTCTATTTTAAAAGCAGAGAGTAATTTAATTGGTTAAAATCACAGGGCAGGACAGAAATCACATGATGTCCTACATAAGTAGATACAGAAAAGCCATTTGACAAAATCCAACATTCCTTTAGGATGAAGGTCCTAGAGAAACTAGGGATTATGTGAACACATTCAATGCCATAAAGGGCATCTATGACAAAACTGGGTTTTACAAAAAAAATACACCGAGTAAGCCATGGGGAGCAAGCAAGACTCCTTCATGGCTTCTGTTTCAGCTCTAGGTTTCTGCCTTAAGTTCTTTTGATGATAGGACTGTGATACTGAACTATAGAAAAATAAACCTTTACCTCCTACCTCCTAAACAAAAGAAAAAAACCACACAGTATTGGCAGAAAACCAGATACAAACATAGGTGGAATAGACTAGAGGACCAAGACATAAGTAAGTCCACATAGCTATAGCCACCTAGATTTTGATGACGACAACAACAACAACAACAACAACAACAACAACAGTGAAAAAGGTACACTGGAGAAATGAGCCTTTTCAACAAACTGTGCTGGGAAAACTGAACATGTACATATAGATACAAAGTTAAAGCCTGAAACACTGAAACTGCTATTAACAGCTCAAGATATGGGTGCATCTCAATATACAGGCTGGAGAAGTGACGCAGTGGATAAAGGTGGTTGCTGCCAAGCCTGGCTACTGATGATACCTGGAACCCATATGGTGAAAGGTAATCAGCTCCTACAAGTTGTTCTCTGATCTCAACATGTGCATGTGGTATATGTGTCCACACATACTTATACATACACAAAACAAATACGTGCAATGAAAAAGTTTTAATGCTTTACAATGCTAAAATTAACTTCAGAGAAATGCTAAGAAACAAAAAGACATATTTTGTTCTTTTCAAAAAATTTCATATCAAAATTTTCTATCTATAAATTTATTTGTAGTACACTTAGGATTTTAATAATTTCTTGGTATGGAAAAAGAAACTCTAAAAGATGATGTAATTGAAAACTAATAAAAATATGCATATAAATCTGGTTTGCCATAAAGGGATATTTAGACAAAAAGAGTAATTTAGTTTGTTCAAGAAAGTAAACATCCTTATATTAAACTAGCCATTTGATAAATACAAAAATTTAATAGTTTGTTAGCTCAATTTGATTGTCCCTTGGTAAGTGGTCATTTTGCTTGATTTCTGTAGGACTTCTGAATGATAATATCTCACACACACACACACACACACACACACACCAGTGTTAGCTAAACTTTATTCATTGGGCTAAAAGCTCGGAAAACCTCTCCTGGCCAGACTTGTCTCAGGTGTGCGAGCTGCAGATAATGCTTTGGTTTCACTTTTCTTATGGTCTCAGTCTGTGTTAGTATGTGTACAAAAGAAGCCAAAAAACATCAAAATTAAAATTTTATACCTTGGTTTAAATGTGATTTTTGAACTCATGTCACAGAAATTGTTTATTTACTTATCCTATATGGATATCTTATATGAAGGACTGAGTGGGCCTGAATACATGGGACACTTATGCCTTGAAATTTGAAAACTATTAGGCTTCCTGGATCCTGTGTATAATGGTGTCTCTCTCATTGCCACCCTGTCTGTAGAACTGTGCCAGAATCTATTTCCCTTTAAATGTCACAGAATGCCAGTGATTCATGAAATGATATCCCTGAACTTTGAGGTTGTGTAAGGAACATCTCTGTGCAAGACCCCAGATATTCATTAGCTAGCTGGAGTCAGGGTACTGTGCCCATCACTCTCCACAAAGAAAATGTATTCTGTAGACTCACTGGTGGAAAAACATTGCTAGAAGATCTGTGTCAAATCAACACTGAATTAAATCAGGCAGCTCAGGAAAACTGTCACCATTGTAGCCTTCCCTGCAACTTCATGTAGGTATGCTAATTACACTGTGAGCACTGCCTGCTGCCTGTGGAGACATGTACCCCCATCTCACATCAGCTCAGCTGCCAGTCTGGACCAAACCTTCTTCAGATACTCTACCCTATATTATGCCAATGTTACTTTTGCCAAAAAGAAAATAATTCATATTTTCTTTTGTTTTCCATTAAGAATACTATCATAATTCTGCTACTATCACCACCCCCAATCCTCATCAACATAATGTATTCTATAATTCTCCTGGTACATGTTTTGTCTGACCATGGACATACTTTCTGTACCAACTATAATTTCTAAGTTTTAGATGGCTGCAGGGAAACAATTAGATGTTTTTAAAAATGAGGAGCACATGAAGGTTCACTGGGAAAAGCAATAATGACCATGCACCCCTAATTCACAGTTCCTTGATCTGGAAAGTGAGGCATATTCTTAAGTTATTTGGTTATAATATTTACTTAGATGTCTCATTTCACAATGTATCTGTGCTAACATTTAGCTCAACTTGCACTCTAATACATGCTTTATGTTTTATCCATTCCTGATACATTGTTTCCATCTGCCACAATAGTTTTCCAATGTACTGAATTAAGTGATATCCTAAATCTGGAACTGGTACTGGGAGAAAGGATGTTTATATAAAGTGATAAAAATCTTGCTAACTCTAGACTTGAGGAGCTCTGTTTTAAATAACAACTGGGCTCAGAAAAAGAAGAACACAGTTGTAAATGAGGCATGAAAGACACTGCAGTTTTTCTTCCTCTTTGTTTTCCTGATTCCAAACCAACTTTCTTCATGTCCATGTATTTACCAAGGTACTTAAACAGATACAGTCGACATTAATGTGAAGTGCATCAGGTACTGAGCCTGTGCTCAATAAAATCTGCTAAAAGAATAAATATTATCCAAAATTCACCTTAATGATGACAAAGAGAAAAGAAAAAGAATATTCCTCTCTTAGAACACAACAAAAACCTTTGGAACATGGTGGACTAGGAGCCCCATTAGAGGGCATAATGGTCAACAGTTTAGGAAATAAAGGGAACAAGAATAATTTAAAGTCAATCAGCTACTTCTCCAGGTTCCAGCTCCACTGGTCAACAAACCTCTCTACAATTAAACATGGACTTTCTCTACCACCAGACTGGCCTTGCTTGCTGCATTTTACTCCAGGCAAACTAGACTAAAAAAATTGCAAAAGTAGTGCTAGTATGGATGTAAAAGAAGGGGCTCCCAGCAACTATTGCCAGGGCCCCCATCAATGTCCCAACAGGAAAAAGCAGGACCTAAACACCAACATCAATCAGTGTGCTCTGGGCATCATACAGCCGGCCATTCCTGACCCTGTGGGGCCTCAGCAACCACAGTGGGGCAGAATTTGCTTAGTTGTTCAGAGCCCACAGCCCACAGTCCACAGCCAACAGAAAAGAACCAAGAAATCCATACATGCAAAGAGAGCCGGAAGACCACAGAAGAGCTCCGTTTAAAAGCATATGGAGCACAGCCTAGACCAGGATCAGAGAGAAGAAAACCCAATGGATCCATGAAGAAACGAAATTGACATTCAGGGCAGCGATCTCATTTTCTTAACATCTCCGCCCAGCTCTCCTCCCCTACTACAGCTCTTCATCTCCGAGAGAGTCAGGGCATAGCAGGCCAACACTATCCCCTACTGTTTGTGCCTTTGTAATGATTCTCTGCTTCTCCTTTCTCCTTTTCTTCCTTTCTCTCTTTCATATTCCTTCCTCTTACTGTCTATTTTCCGAAGCCCAGACACTGACTCTGGTTACAATATCTGGGCACATGTCCTTACCTCTCTTTAAAGGTCTAATGCTAACCAAAAGTCTCCCATACATCTACTCACTTTTTCTTCTGTCTCAATTATTCCAATTCCTATGAATGTCTCTCCTCTACTTCCCTCTACAAGTCAACATTTCTCACTAGATTCATAGTGATCACTCACCCTTTCCTTCTCTTTCTCTCATACTAATGCATTAGCACAGGCAATGGAGGCCTTTACTCCCTAAACTAACCTGTACTGAGCGAGTGTCTGTTTCCAGTTACCCACTGTTCTGTTTAGTCAGACTGGGTTAACTACTGGGTAGTGACTGCTGCTGGGAAAGCTCACCCCACACAGACAGACTGGAGTCAGCTTGTAGACTGGGATACCAGTCTACCAGATGAAAATGTCACACAACTGTCCTACAACCTAGTCTCTGATTAACACTATAAACACATTCACTGAAAGAAGAGATGCATCCTGAATTGAACGAGAAAGAACAACAGCAACAAATCTTAAGTAATAACCTAACCTAGATCACAGAGCAAAACCACAAGGAACATGAAAAAAAAAAAAAAAAAAACCCAACAAAACTTGTTTCCTCCAAAAGCTGTCAACCAGAAACTACTGAAGATTGATCAAAATGACTTGGCAAAATTCCAGGTGAATTCAAAATAATGATTATAATTATTAGAGGACAATTCCAAGGATTCCAATATTTTCCAAGAGAATATAAATAGCTGAATAAAAATGAAGTCAATCTATTAATGTTATACCTTCATATTATAATTTAACACATTAGAATACACTGTAGAAAAGAAAGCCCATCAAAATAACAGCAGACTTTCAATTTAAACCATAAAATTAAGGGCTTAGACAGATGTATTTAAACTCTGAAAGATCACAATTGTAAGATCACTCTAATATACCCACCTAAATTGTCATTAAAAAAAAAAAGCACAGTATAGAAATTCATGACCATCAAGTTAGCCTGGTAGAGGACACTGGCTTGCAGTCCATAAGAAACATGAAATCTGTATATCCTGGATTTTGACAAAGAGTCTCATATATCATACATTCAACACCTAAGGTGCTACAGTCAGGGGCCATCTTGAGATGTGACCTAATATTTTATTTTGAATTCCTCTAGGAGTTATAAACTCCTAAATATTTCCATTGTTGGAATATCCACAGATATTATGCTGCACTGACTTACAGGAAATGCACAGAAACCTTGTGAAGTCCACCTGGACAATGGGTGAGCTGCACTGTAGGAGATAAAAACTTTATATAGAAGAGATGGAAGGTATCACTGTGATTACAGTTCTCTACTTCTAAGCCCGAGGTTCTGGCTAGTTCCCTGTGAACTCATATCAATGGCAGGACCAAAGCCGTACCCAGTTGTTTCTTTTTGTCTTGGTCTTACTATACCATGCTACAGTGGCAGTTATAGACAAGTGCAGAGGTAATCCTGCAGTTTCTATTGTGACCTAGTTTATAGGGCCCTGAACAACTCAAATCCCTACCATTACCCTATAGCTGCAAACACTGCTTCTAAAGAAGGAAACCCTCCTAGATCCAGTTGTCACTCCAAATTTGGGTGCTTATACCAGGCAAGACAAGAGCCTTGACAAGTGCTACTGCCAGCAAAGAGAAACACTGTAGTTTCTGTTTGTCACCCCATCTGTACAACTTACAATCTCTATACTTTGTCTAACAATCTACTAAAGGTATGACTCGATATGAGCACCAAGGGTATTGCTATAGAATTTTGTCATTGATATCTGGACCCACGGTACTGCCAGACTGAAGGGCATGTGCTCTAGGATTCTTACCACTGATAGGGCTGCTGGCAGAGGGCCAGCACACAGCTATACAGGTAGAACCAACAGCGCTTGATAAAAGTGTGGTTACCTGATAGGGTCCACTATTCCACGTGTGAGTAAATACACAGTAGTACCTCACAGCCATGGATATCAGCACTGTATCTGCTTGAACTCATGTCCCCACTTGGGATGGATCATAGGATAATGGGTTTCTGATTCCATCTCAGTCTGCACTGTTCTTAGAGTCATTAATTATAGCCCAAGGAGCTACAGGGAAACTACACTATAGTCCCAAATACAGCCAGAATTGTATTCAGTCTGATCCATCTGATAGAAAAAAATCTCAATGCAGGAGCACAGGAAATCTGAAAACTCAAGGCACCATGCCTCTAAAGGCACACATCAAACTCTTTAGTAACTGATTTCACACCTGCACAGATGAAATACACCATAAACAATATTTTAAATAGTCATTTAAAAGCTGAATGAAATCCACGAGGAAATATATAACCCATTAAATGAAATCACAAAGATAATTGGGGTATTAATGAGAAATTCAGCAAAGAAACAGATTTCAAAAATTCTTAGAAATGAAGAACTAAATAAGTCATCTGTATGTATGTATGTATGTATGTATGTATGTATGTATGTATATACACACACACAAACACACACACAGACACATAGACACACAGACACACACAGACACACACAGACACACACACATACACACACACACACCAAACATTACCAAACCATAAAGATGAACAGGGAAGGATAAAAGAAGAAAGAGAATCTCAAAAAGAGATAACAATAGACAGGAGTGAGTCCTTACATATCAATAATAATGAATGAAAACAAACTGAATTCTTCAATTAAAGGACACGGAGAGGTCATTTTCCCTATTCCTCCCATTACTAGACTATGTATAGAACACACACAGTAAGGAGGACAGATGCAAATGCAAAGGCACTGTGCACCTGCTGATTTGAGCATTCTAATCAAATGATGTTTAGTTGTATTTGAGGTCAGTATTTACTCTTGATACTATATTAGCAAGATGAAATCACATATTTGTGTTTTTCCTTGCACTGTACTATGAAGCCACTCACTTTAAGAGTATACAAGTAACTGTACATGTTGATGTACACCTAGTAAAATTGAAAAAAATAGTGAGAGAGATCTTGAGAAGCTTTGACTTTACTGTATGGGATAAATTAACATATACACTTGAATTATCCAGGGCACAAATCGTTTTATAGTAAATTTGCTAAAATAGCAATTTGTAACTTATACTAATTAATTAGGTTGTTTCAACCCTTAAACAGAAAGAGAACACGTTAGAGATTAGTTTAAGAGAGGAAAATGTCCCTGAAAACCTGCAGACTATAAAGCCTAGTGAGACTATTTTCCCAATTGTTCAAATTATATAAAGTTTATTGTGAGATTAATTTATACACTAGTGTTTATATTTTACTTTTAGAAGCTATTCCAACATAAACTATAAAAGTGTTTAAAAGACTCTAATCAACATGTAAAACATTGCTTATACGTTGAAGACTATTTGGTGTTATCTTCTATTTTGATCACGACAATAGCAAGTAGTTACCATTATGCAAATGAAACAAAACTTATTTTTTAAAATCTTGGGCTACTACATGTGCTCCTAATCAGGTTATCAGGCAGGAATCGAAATATTAGGATAGAACAAAGAAGTAACTTCAGGCAGGAATCTAAAGATTAGGATAGAACAAAGACGTAGGCTTCAGAGATGAAAATGACTTTGTGCTAGGACAGGGAAGTAGGCTCAGTTATTTTGGTCATCCTGATAAGCCCTGAGAAACAGTAATCACAGGAGTGTTCATAGAACTTTGTTTATTGTCTTGCTTGTTCTTTGACTATTTGTGTTTATTGTCTGGCTTGTTCCTTGACTATTTGCATCTATTGTATTGCTAGTTCCTCAACCTAGAACTGACCTTAATACTTGCATGTAATTAAAATGGAATAAAAGCAAAAAGGAGGAAGGGGGATAGGATAGGGGATTTCTGGCTAAGAGGAAATGGGGAAAGGGGATGACATCTGAAATGTAAATAAATAAAATATCCAATAAAAAAGAAAACAAACAAACAAAAAGAATAATTCTTGCTTCTTCACAGACTACATATAACTAAGTTATACTACTTGTAAATAAATGAATATGCTGATTAAATTCATCAAAGAGATTTTGAAAATCTAAAAGTTAACTACCATCTTTTTCTAAAAAGTACGTTCAGCTAAAAAAAAAAAACCCAAACCCCCAAACCCACCCATTTCAACCTTGTGGCTAGGAGAGCATGGTTTTCGAATGCTTGCTGTGCAAACCGAAGAAGCAAGTCCCATCTGGGCATCTGCAGAGCTAGCACGAGTGGTGCATTTGTGATCCCAGCACTGGCAATGTGGATGGAGGTCAGCTTGCTCAGGCTAAAAACTACAAGCTCCAGCCCCACACAAATTAAGATGGAACACTAACCAGGGTTGATCTCTGCTCTCTGCATTCAACCCCTGCAAATGAACATCTGCTTCATCGTATTCATCAAAATTTCATACTTTTATTTACTGTTTTCTTCAAGTAGAAAACTATGACCCAAATTTTCAAGCAGACTTTTTTTTTTTTTTTTTTTTTTACTATTTAAGGAAAAACTGGAAGGGAGAGATCTTGGCAGAACATGAAATAATTCTTTTGGCAATTCTTTAGTGGCTTGAAAGTCAGAATGGTATTAAAACTAAGAAGTAAAAGTCAAAGTGAAACTTTAAACTGAAATTACTAGGGTAAATCTGCCAGGAAGATTCCTTCTTTAGAAAGCAGCCTCCAACTCTGCCTGCTGCCTTACTGTTTGTGAGTTTTGAACGTACAGTGGAAGTACTGCAGTCGACATTGTGAAGACAAGAGAACCCAAGAACCTGTGTCACACAAGCAACTCAGATTCAGAAGATTAGTGTCATAAAGGTCTGTATAGTTTACAATATTGAAATGTTTAGCCTTTAGTTACCAAGCATGTACAAAAATTGTTACTAGTTTAAATTCTTGGTATATAATCATATACTGAGTTGGATACTGTGTATATTATTTGTAAAAAGCATAAGCATTATGATGTGATAATCTTGCCAACTTGCCTGGACTAAGAAATGCATAGAAGAGAGTGAAGTATACTGCTTAGTGTGTTTGTGACACTTCCAGAGATGAGTAGATCAATCTGATTAAAGAATGAATTAAACCATGGGTGTGTTCATATGCTGGCATTATTGAGAGGTGGGAAGGACTGCAGCAGGGCCAAGCTGGAGGAAGCAAGTCACTGGGGCTGTGTCTTGACTGACCTTTCTCTTTACCCCCTTTTCCTGCTTCCTGGCTCATCATGAAATCCTCTGTTCTACTACACACTTCCTGAGATGACAGACCAACACCTTGGAAACTGCATGCCAAAAATCAATCTTCATTCTTTGAGTGTCTCTGGATTTTGCCACAAAAATAAGGTCAGAAACACATGTATTTGCAGTTATAAATAGGTAAGTGCAGAGACTGGATTATTAAATGTTACATGACAAAAAAATCAAGTAGGATTGAAATTTGAAGCCAACTTTATGAAACAGTAAACATGTTTTTTTTCTATTGAAAAAGAACTTTAAAGAATTGGACACAAGTTGGGCATGGTAGTGTAGGACTTTAAACTCAGCACCTGGGAGGCACAGGCAGTAGGATCACTGTGAGTTCCTTACTATGTAGCCAGGACACATAGTAAGCCCCTATCTCAACAACAACAAAAATGAAAACAAAAAAGTCTAACACGACAGTATAACATTACATAAGTCAAAATTGGGATTATTCTAATTTTGATGAATATGCAGCAGAATTTTTCTACTTTCCTTTATATTAACATTTAATTTGAAACTTTTAAAAATAGGAAAGAGGACCAAATCTCAGAGTAAAAATATTTTAGATAGGGGCTGTAGAGATGGCTCAGTGGTTTGAAGCATATGCTGCTCTTCCAGATGACTGGAGTTCAATTCCCAGCACCCACATGGTGGCTCACGGTCATCTATGATTCATGTTCCATGGAATCATGCACATTCTTCTGACCTCTGAGGGTATGAGACATGTATGTGGTACGTAAACATGTATGTGGTACAAGCAGGCAACACATTCATAAATACAAAATATTGCATACATATAAAATTAAAAATAATTTTAGAATAACTGTGGGGCGGTGAGCTGTGAGAGGTTGCTGGGTACCTGGTTGAGCACAGGCCTTGAATCCTGGAGACCCTAAAGGGACAGTAGGCGTTCAGACTTGATCCTGGGCCCTGGTTCCTTTCAATTAGCTTCAACCATCCACAGCCCCTCCAAAAGAAAGGTTTGTGGCCTTCAGTACATAGCACAGGTAGAGGGTGTGGCTATAGGCCGCAGAGCCTCAAGACATCTTCTTATTCATGAGATACCTAAAGGCCAGAGGGCTTAGCCAATTAAGCATTCCTTCCCAGACCCTCCTACTTGCAGAAGGTACTTAACCTCAGGCCTGCCTTGAGAACTCAGGGTACAGCTTTATCTACTTCCAGCCATGACAATAAACCTTTTAAAACCATGGACTACCTCTCCTCATTGGGAACCATGGAGAAGGTCTTCAATTACCCAACAGCAGTCTAATCTCCAGCAGAAGACCTCTCTGCGTTCCAGCCATGGAGCCCACCAAAGTAAGCTAGCTGAGCCAGCCATGACCCAGCCAAGTGAGTTGCAGTAACCAAGAGTCTCTACCCTGCTGGGTGCCGTCAGAGCTCATCTTGTCCTCCTCATCCCATCTGGGTCCTTCCACAGGCTCTCAGTGGCAGCTGGCAGCCCAAGGGCTGAGACCAGCCAGTCTCTGGCCAGCCACCTTGGCCCAGGGACCTCCAACCCAAGAACTCCAGCCCACGAAGTATCTCAGACTGTGATCTTCCCACGCCTGGAGTGGAGCCCAGCAGCTTCCCACAGCCCGCTGTCCGCCTGGCGCTGTGTGGAGTGAGCACAGTCAAATTCCCGTGCTTCCCGGCTCCAGCCACCTGGGGCGGCAGACACGCAGGACCCACAACTCAGCCCAAGAGAACCCACACCCACTCATGCATTACAGCCCCACAAATAACACTAAATATTTACCTTTAATCCCAGTGAAAGGCAATTCTCCCCTTGGGAGGCCTACTCAACTTTCAGGAGACTAATGAAAGAATTTAGTTCCTAGTGTAGGTTCTTATTCCTATCTCTTGAGATCCCTTAGTAACTTATCATAACTTTTCTCACATATACTCATGGAGATGGTGCCTCTTCCTCACCCAGATCTCTGTCTGTTGTAGCGGCAATGGGAAACATAGATGCATCCAGGTATTTGGAACATACAAAAAAAATCATTGTCAAGTGGTAAAAAGGTGGATTCATGCAAAAATATACAACTACAAACAAATCTAATTATGAAAAATATTGTTTAACAAGTCAAAGTTTGAAATGTCTTATCACGACAGTGTTCCTTTTTATATATTACTACCCTATTAATTTACCTGGCTATCACTAAAACAATGCATGTATTTTAACTGAAATCCAATCTCATGAAAATAATTAAGATAATATAAAATTGGGAACTTTGGAAATTGAAGTTATAAAGTTAGGCTGAACATATTTTGTAAATTTAATAAGAAGGCCAATATTGAAAACATAATGGGATAGTTTTCTCAACATCATTTTCTTGGTTATGAACAAATAAGTACCTATTATATCAAAAACTTTGAACACTGCTATATTATAAGAAATCTTCCTTTGTTTCTGTGATCTCATATAACAAGTTGGTGTATTACTAGCTAGTATGCTTATGTAAAAAATAAAACGACACTTGTCATCGGAGGCATATGTCCAAACAACCTTCATTACTATACATCAAAGGTTAACTCAGAGACAGAGGTCTTCTGAATTAACCGTGTGAACACAGTCGTGTGCTAGGAAATAACTACATTGAAAGAACACGGGGTGACAGCATTATGAACACTAATGACGGTGGGACACAGCAGCAGCCCATCTCTTAGGATTTCTAACGTATCTGCTAATACGTACCAGGTCTGTCTTTGGAGGATCTGTACACTCAGCAGAGAAGTAAGGCGCTGAGCTTCGGATTGCACTGCTCTCAGAGGCTGGCTTTGGAGGCTGAGCATGCTGTCTGTATGTAGCACTTTTAGGAGTCCAGCAAAACAGGTTAACCGACTCACGTACGCAGCGTTCAATGTCAATTTCTAGGTTGAAAATATAAAGAGAAAATCTATAGAACTTACACTGTATTTTTAATATAATTTTTTTCTAAACTTGTATGGGATAAAAACTAAATAGAAAGAAACCCAACAAAAACAATGTAGATATTAATGTGCATATTAGTGATTGGAAAGGTAAGGGTTATTTGGTTATTATTACATCATCATATCTGTACTTAAATATATCCATCTCATTTTGTGTGGGATTTGACATTATTTATGTATGCATGAAAATCTTTGTGTATTTCAATATATCATCTAAATACATAAAATTTTGTTTCATTTAACAATCTGATACATTTACTCTAATGAATGTTTCCCTTTGCAAGGTAAAATAGGGGCTCTGATGTCAGAATAGTTAGACAAAAGACTCAGATGTTGACTAGCCACAGCTTGTAGTAAAATACACTAAAAGTTATACTGCTTTTTAGTAACTAAAATATAATATATTTAGAGGAAAGTGATCAAAACACCAATCTAGGCATTTCCCATCATTTATAATTTCTTGAGTTAAATGAGCTTTTATGTAGAGATAAATGCACTCAATGATTTAAAATGATTTTTATAAAGAAAAATTTTCATAGATTTATTTCCTTTTCTTCCTCAGCTTCGAGGCAGAGACAGGGCATGGGTGTGTTCATTACTACTGCCATTCACAGTTTTTGATTGGACTGTAGGCAGCATGGGTGTGTTCATTACTACTGCCATTCACAGTTTTTGATTGGACTGTAGGCAGGAGGCCAACAATTCTCGTGAAGAATTAAGCATTTCTAGATGAGGAAGATGGAGCACAGCAGTGAAGTCCCAGATGGGGTCCAGCACTGGCTAGCACTACCCTTTAGTCATTCCTAAAACCAGGAAATGGAACGAGTCTCTTTGTCTGCAGTTCCATTATGTCAGTTCAGATAAGCAACAGATTAAATCCAAAGATACAAGTTTTCTGCTTTCTTTAAGAAGTGGAGACTGGTATGAACTAGATTTGGTGGATGCTGTGTGGTTACTGACCTGACTGGACAGAGACACCCTTAAATGACAAAGCACACTTCTGACTGGAGCTGGCAGAAGGTGGCTGGCAGAGCTGGAAGGCTATTTAAGGACCACCCTCTACTCTTTCTCTCTTTTGCTATTTTCTCAGCTTTGTGTTTCCTACCATTGATGTTCAGCCTCCCTACAGAGGCCCAAAGGCAGCAGAGTCAAGTAATTACAGACCTAAAGCTCCGAATCTGTGAGTTGACACAAATCTTTCCTCTTTTTAAGCTGTGTGTCTCAAGCGTTTTGTTGTAAAGATAGACCACTAACAAGTACATGCCATTGGGGTTGTTTACCATCACAAAGTGAAGAATCTTTGGAGAAGAGAAAACAGCATTTATTGGGCCCCAACTACCTGACATGGCTTTCTATTGTATGTTCTTGATCTGTGTAATTTTTACAGTGATCCCAACATCAGGTCATCCCTACTCCAGCCCTTTCTTTTGGAAGAATAAGCTAAGACACTAGGAAGCAAAGCGACTGTTAGGTGTGTTGCCCAGATAGGATGTCTGAGCTACGAAAGGATCATATAAGCATCCTGACTCATTTAGGTTTGGAATATAAACAGCAGTTCTGGAAAGATCAGCCACTCATTCAGGCATTACTTTATCTGCTCTCAGCGATTTTTGCCAGCTTTCACAGCTGGTTACTTCCACAGCTGCACAAAAGGGTAGATTTTAGATTTACAGTCCACATGTTATTGCTGACATATAATTACATAAAGAGTTAAATAAGATTTGAGGCATAAATGAATTTATTTCAACATGATGCCAATAAAGTAAAATGGGTTTTTAAAAATTTCTACCATTATCAACCTGAAAACAAATACCAACTACAAGAAAAATAAGATGTTAAGAGTTGCCCCTATATGTTTACAACAAACTATGAACAATTTACTTTAGAAAACTTTCAATTACAATTATTGAGATTAAATACTTAATGGCTAAAGAGAAGAAATGATCGATTATATAAATTTTGTATATTTAATACTATGGAGTCCCTAAAGAAAAAGAATTTCAGTCCATACATTTTGTATTTCCAGTCTTCAAATCAGTTTGACACATCTGTCACCCAGAGAAGCTTCAAATCAAGTCAGTGATCCATGTCAGGAGCACGGTTCCACCCCCCGCCCCCACTGGCAAAGGAAAATGCCAGTCTCCATCTGATTCCGGAGCTCTGCAGCTTGGCATGGTGTGCAGTGAACCCTGAAAGTCTGCAGAGGTCCTGCCCCATTTGACAGTAGATGTCCCTTTCTCTATTCATCTAACTTGTCCATTTCCAAATCTTCCCATAATTAAAGCATAATATAACACTATCAGATGTGCAATCATTTTTATAGACCAATCTCTCATCCACAGAACCAGCATTTCATAAATCCCATGTTAAGGCCTCTCAGGTTTGAATCAAGACTAGAAGACTTTTCTTTTTTTGTGACTGAGTGAAATAATTTTCTTACTCCCACTTTTATCATCCTCACCAATCAGTATCATATCTCTCAGAAAAACTGAAGTATCTTTAACACAATAAACACACATCTCATGTTTCCTATGTGAGCAAAGTCAGATCTACAAAGCTGTGTCTCTCGAAGCCTTTGCTTCTTCTGTCTTGACGGGAATGATGGCTGCTTAGTCTGCTGAGTCCCTGATGTCTGGACAGTCTTTCACTATTATGCAAGGCTTTTTTTTTTTTTTTTTTTTTTTTGGCTCTCCTCTATATTAATTTTTTTGGGACAGGGGGTAAGACATTTATTTGCTTGATTTACTTCATCTTGATGGGAGTCTCCTCCCTTTCCAGGAGCTCTTCTGAGAGGATACATAGCCAGCAACACACCTTTTGTATCTGTACTCTGCCTGAAGGTGGCTTCACTGACCATAGCACCTCAGGGTTGGATCTTCTTCCTTCTGAGTTATGAAGGATCTACTGTCTTCTCTAAGAAGTCAGGTTAAAATTGAATTTGAGAAAACTGTTGTGATTTACTCCTTTTATGTGTTCTCAGGATCTTGGTATTTTCAAATTTTGTAATGATAAAATAACAATATCTAATAGAGAAGTGCTTTTTGTTAAAAAAAAGTTTTGAACGTGTTAAACTTTAAAACTGTTTTAAAGTTGTCAGAAGTAGAGAATTCCCACATGGCCAATATTTTCTGTTCCCAACACGACTGTGAAGAGAGAAGCATTAATGATGTGTTAAGTGTGGATGTAAATCTAAACACCATTTCTCCATGTGAACAGAAAAGGTTACCTACTGCCCATTTACTGAGTTCTGACAGTATCAGAGGGGTATTACTAGTCTTTACAAAGATAACTAATGGCTCAGAGATTATGGGGTTTGCTCAAAATTTGCAGTGAGCTTCCTAGTTAGATCTAGAGAGCTACATTCTTGGACAAAGTTTCAAAAATCTTAAGCCAGACACACATTAATAAAGAATAAAACCAAATTAAAAAATTAAGACCCATCAGATATTAACACTTTGTATAAGGAGCAGGCACTTAACAGGACCAACTCCATTTTGTAATAGGAAAGAGAACAAGTTTTGACATGTCTTAAAGCACTATGATAACCAAAAGTTGTTTTGAAACCTTATGAATCAAAATATGTAAAAATAAGCTATTTTAAATAAGTAAGATAACCACCTGCAATGAAGTCATAGCCCGGCGATAACCAGACGTGTCTGGCTATCTGCCGTGCATGCAGTAACCCCAAATTCAGCATAAAAGAGGAGCCCTGGCCAGAGCACATTATCACACTGGTAGTCATGACTGCCTAATGATAGACTTCTCATGATAGAGAAACAAATAAAAAGGAATGGAGGAACAATTATCTAGATATTGGACTTGACAGATAAGGTAATAATAATAATAAGATAATGTAATTGTGAGTATGTCAATGGTTAAAAGGATAACATACTCAGGGCAAATTGATAAATGTCAAACAAAAGAAAGAGGAGGAAGAAGGAAGAGCGGCGAGCATGGAAATACTGCGAGAAGACTCGCCACGGCTTTCCTAGTGTGTTCACAGGACAACGGTGAACACTGCCGTAGAGTATGCTCTGGGGTTAGGACAAGTGTACTTGTCATCTGCATCAGCAATACTATGAGTTAGAGAAGGCAAGGGAAATGATAAGCTTTACACAAATCTTACAGTTGCCACAACTCTGTGTAAACCGTAGACACTACAGAGCCAGAGAAGTGTTCAGCATACAATTCAAAAGGTAAATGGAATTAGTTAACTGTTTTGTGTATGCTGGCCACACTGTCATACATGTCTACATTTTCAGTTCAGGCTTCTTTACTTGGGGTCTTCTCACTAGCAGAGGCATGTCTGAGGTTACCTGTTTCCACTCTGACCCAGTGCTTTTCCTTTTCTAGCCCTTTCTACTAAACCCTTATCTGGCCTTCAAGTTCCTAATATCAAGAGGAACCATTTGCTAAGTGACAGCTCTTGGCAGCACCTGAAGCACATGGCTATGCTCATCCATCTGACCTGTGCCTGGCACTTCTCCACACGGAAGCATTCAACATGGGCGAGACGGACCTTTCTCCACTTTCCTATTTTCCAATGCTATTTCAGTAGCAATTAAAGGTTGACATTTCCAGTTAGTGCTGCTGCCATAATTCACAATTTCAACTCAAGATCCTCAGCTCACTTTTCAGTTCATCTCATTAAAATAAAAAGAAAAACCAAAACAAACAACTCAGCTCCAACCATTGGAGCTCTTGTAGGTTGACAGAATGAGGTAAGGAAGACACTAGTTGCTAAGGGAGAAGCACATATCTATTAGAAGTAAAAGGAAAGAATTTTGTGGGCTGATAAGACTATTCCATATCTTCACTGGGGTGAGATTTACATATATGCTGACAACTGTTGCAATGCATCGAACTAAATAATTGAAATCTACACATTTCTTGAAAATATGCCTAAATAGAAAAAATAAAAACCATTTTTAATTTATATATTTTCCTTTAAAGTTTCTTTATGTTTGAAATTTATAGATACTGGCTTTAGAACTGCATATTAACTGTTAACTGCACAAACCTTCATTTTTTTTTCTCAAAAACCTTATTTTGCAACAAAATGTTTTTCCCACATGTATGTATGTGTGCCATGTGTATGCATGCCTTCTGCCAATGGAGGTCAGAAGAGAGTCCTGGATCCCCTGGAACTGGAATCATAGATGGCTGGGAGCTACCGCGGAGGTGCTGGGAATGGAAGCCAGGCCCTCTGCAAGAGCAGCCAGTGCTGAGCCATTTCCCTGGTCCTGGAGCTTCATTTCTCATACAACAAAAATCTTAGGATATGGATGATTTTCAACCTAATAATTGACTGTTTTCAACAATTACTTATTTTTAGTCTTTATTTTTTGAGAATTTCATACAATATAATATTTTGATTATATTCCTTTTCCATCCCCAACTCTTTTCAGATCCTACTCCAACTCCCAATCCATGAAATTCATGTTCTTTCTTAGAAAGCAACCAAACCAAACCAAACCAAACCAAACCAAACCAAACCAAACCAAAGCACAAAAATAGATGAAGTTCATTTTGTGTTGACCAACTACTTCTGAGCATGAGGCCAGGCACTGAGTGTAGTGTTATTACACCTGGTATCACTCCCCTGAGGAAAACTGCTTCTCCCTCTCCCAGCAGCTATCAATTGCAAATAGCTTCTAGGTTAGAGGTGGGACTCTGTGTTCACTCCCCTTCTCCTTGCTGGGAGTTTGTCTGGCTTGAACTTGTACGTGTTTTTGCATATTGTCACAGTCTCTGTATGTTCATATGTGCAGCAGTCCTTCAACAGTTAACATTTTGGAATGTAGAGTTTGTTTGTAAAGAGAAGGTAAGATGAACTCCAAGTACTGATGTCTTATGACATGAAAACATTCCAAAATTACTACAATGGGACTCAGAACTCCAGAAGATAGACTAGAACAGGTTTAACTTAAGAGCAGAGACCGTAGCGAACAAAATAAACATTGCACACCATGAAGTACCCTTTACACAGAAAATTACAAAAGATTCTCAGGTTTATAGCATCTTCATCATCATCTAGTGCCTTTCGATCAGCGATTCTTAACATGTGGGTACCAAGCCCTCTGAGTGTCAAATGACCTTTTCACAGGGTCACCTAAAACCATCAGAAACCACATATATTTATGTGATTCATAACAGTAGCAAAATTACAGTTATAAAAAAACAACTAAAATAATTTTGAAGTTGGGGGTCTCTACAACTATATTAAAGGGTTTCAGTATTAGGAAGGTTGTGAACTACTGCTTTAGATGAAGAATAATTAAAATTAATATTTATAATAGGATACAGATTCTAGGTCTTCCAAAGACCAAGGACCTGGCAGGAGCTGGGCATCCATATTTGAGGACTTTGTGAAGGAGGGTGGTGTGTAGTACAAGGTGCATGAGCAAGGAGGAGACAGAGTATCAGAGAAAGCGGTCATCTTAAAGGCACTCAGGACTTTGCCATGCAATGTAATTTGGTAAAGAGCCCTTCAATAAAAATGTTTTACCATATTGTTGAATATGCTTTTGGATTACTCTCTTCTCATTTCCTAGTGAACAGCATTTGAAAGTGCCCACCACATTATCCACACTACAGCTTTAATGACTTTTTAAAAACACATGTACTATCCTACACTTTTCCTTCTTACCACTTTCAGATCATATACAAAACATGGCCAAATTCCTCATCACAATGCAAGTGTCACCACCACTAGCACAGCACAGGGACCTCAGCTCTCTTGTCTTGTCACTTATATCTGACTACCTGCATTAGGGCAGTGTGAGGTTTCACGTCTTATGCTATTTTCTAAGTTCCACATTTTCTAACTATAATTAATATTATTTTTTGTAAAGGCATGTAAAAAACAGATTAAATCTCAGTTTTATCAAAAATGTGCTATAGGTCTACAAGAACTGGAAATCAAGAAGATCTTTGTTACACCAGACAGCACCAAATTGCCTTGACGTGTATGTAGTTCCAAAACGGAAACCAAAGGTTCTCCATCTCTCATTCTCATTAATTGTTCATTTCCATATTGGGTGTAAAAAAGGAAAATGAGACAGAGTATTAAGGAGTTTTCCTGGTTTGGCAATTTCCTCCTAGTTTTAGTAACTTGACTTTTAGTCTCTAAATATTTCTATGATGTTCTCGTTTATAGACCATAGAAAATGGGATACTTAACTGAATTGCTTAAAAAATATGCTGTGGGGTTTGGTGAAATGGATAAATGGGAAGAGGCATTTGCTGTTGAGCCTTAAGCCTTAGTTTCATACTCAGGACCTACACAGTATGGAAGGAGAGGACAGAAGAAGGGAACAAACTCTTACATCCACATATATACACATACAAACACATGCACAAGCACACACACATGCACACATGCTGGCCTGGATCCCACACAGTAGCTGAAGAGAAGAGACTCACAGAGTGGTCCTCTGATTTGACACATATGATGTAACCTGACAGGAGCATGTGTACACACATGTTAAGAAAGTAAATAAATAAATAAAGTGGTACTTTAATGGATCTGCCATACTCCACTGAATAATTAAAAAGAAGGCATGTGCAGTTGATGAGTCAATGCAGATAAGGACCTTCATCTAGGCACCTGTGTACCAACACACACAGATACCACTGAAAACAGTAAGATGCTAGCCATTTTCTGTATACTTAAGCTTATAGCTCTTTAATATGCAGTAATACTGAAATAGAATGCCCTTACAATAAACTTTAAATAACATTTAATAAATAAACATTTAAATAACATTACAATAAACATTAAAACTTGACTCAAAGGAAGCTTAAAAATCTTAAAAATAAAACAAATATTGCAACTAAGAATTTTTTTAGTCAAATGTTAATTATTTTCAAGCAGTATCCAGAACCCCCTTTAAACAGTAGTCTCCTTTAATATACTCAATATTTCTTTTCAAAATAGTTTATATAAGTGACAGTTGACTTTCTGAGAAAGCTGAGTCCTCTAATGCAGACTTTCCAATTTCTTTCTACAGGTTCTCTAGAAAGAACTTCTTTCCTGACACTAAAGTCTCCAGTCTTTGCAGGTGCTCAGGTATGCTGTAAATTGTACATTAAGAATTTACTTGAGATACATAAAATAGTATTATTGTAGAAGATTCTATATAAGAGAATGACAGAATAAAAAATAAACATCTCAGGTTACAGAAATCCACTGTAAAATTACTGCCACATTGGTCTTATTCAGATATACTCATCCTCGAGACTGCTTAAGGGGATATTCATATCCCCTTAGTGACAAATGGATGGTAGGGCAGCATGGCACCAAAGGGGCAAAGCAGAATAAAGCATGACAGACTCCATCACGTGACTAGCTTAAATTGTGAGACTCTCTATTAAGCTCGGTGGCCCGAATCTAGTCATGGATGATGCTGTGAAATGCTCAGTATTTCTCTCAGCATTCTGCCACTGGGTTCACATTGTATGAGAAGTATCAAAGATCAGGCCCCATTGCTTCTGCTTGTTCTGATACAGTGCACATGCAAGTCAACCAAGTTGAGCAAATTTTCTAGTGCTACTTGTGCTTACTTGAAATATAAAATGATGCCATTTCATCAAGTGCAAGGCAAAGAAGTTAAGAACATGTCTGGATGAGACAAATGAAGACTATCTGCTGAGTTTTCCTGAAAGACTTAAAGCATTAACCTAGGGTGATGTAAAGAATGGAAAAAGAGAGCTCGTAAGTGCTCTACATCCTTTATATACTCAAAACACTAGGTGCTGCATGCACTTGTAAAGAGTAGTTGGATAGGCTGTCTTTTTCCCACTGGGTGGTTTTGGCTTCTTTGTCAAAGATCAGGTGACCATAGGTGTATGGGTTTAATTCTGGGTCTTAAATTCTATTCCATTGATCTTCCTGCCTGTCTGTGTACCGATACTATGCAGTTTTAGTAATCACCATTGTTCTGTAGTAGAGCTTGAAGTTGGGGATGGTGATTCCCCCAGAAGTTCTCTTATTGTTGAGAATAGTTTTTGCTATCCTATTTTTTTGTTGTTTCAAATAAATTTGAGAATTGATCTTCCTATCTCTGTGAAGAATTGAGTTGGAATTTTGATGGGGTTCGTATTGAATTTGTAGATTGCTTTTGCTAACTATGTTAATCCTGCTGATCCATGAGCATGGAAGAAATTTCCTTCTTCTGAGGTCTTCTTCAATTTCTTTCTTCAGAGACTTAAGGTTTTTGTTGTACAGATCTTTCATTTATTTGGTTAAAGTTACACCAATATATTTTATATTATTTGTGACTATTGTGAAGAGTGTTGTTTCCCTAATAACCCAGAATTGCTCCTGTCTAAAGGAAATACAGGGAAAAAGAGTAGAGACTGAAGGAGAGGCCATCCAGAGACTGACCCACCTGGGGATCCATCCCATATGCAGCCACCAAACCAGGACACTATTGCTGATGCCAAGGAGTGCTTGCTGACAGGAGCCAGGTATAGCTGTCTCCTGAGAGGTTCTGCCAGATTCTGACCAATATAGATAAGGATGCACACACACCGCCAACCATCTGACTGAGCACAGGGTCCCTGATGGAGGAGTTAGGGAAAGAACTGAAGGAGCTGAAGGGGTTTGCAACCCCACAGGAGAACAACAGTATCAACCAACCAGACCCTTAGAACTCCCAAGGACTAAACCATCAACCTAAAAGTACACATGGAGGGACCCATGGCTTCTAGTTGCATATGTAGCAGAGGACAGCCTTATCTGGCATCAGTGGGAGTGGAGGCCCCTGGTCCTGTGAAGGCTTGATGCCCTAGTATAGGGGAATGCTTAGGGTGGTGAGGTGGGGGTGGGGGGTGGGGGAGCACTTTCACAGAAGTAGGGGGAAGAGGGATGGGCTAGGGGGTTTGTGGAGGGGAAACTGGGAAGAGGGATAACATTTGAAATGTAAATAAATAAAATAACCAATAAAAAAATTTAAAAAATGTGTAAAAAAGAGTTGTTGGGCATATTTTCCTTTATGAGTTTTTATGCCAGCTGCATTTTGTATATTATTTTAGCAGTCACCACAACACGGTAAGGCATGCTATTATCACTTTACTGTTCATTATCAAAGAAAGTCAGGTCAGGAAGTCAAACATTGGCAGAAACCTGAGGCAGGAGCTCATGCAGAGACCATGGAGGAATGCTGCTTAATAGCTTACTTCCTATGTCTTGTTCTTGGTTTTCTGCTTTCTTAAAGAACCCTGGACTACAAACCCACAAGTGGCTCCATACTCAATGGGCTGGGCCTTCACCTCAATCACTGATTAAGAAAATGCTTGATAGGCTTGCCTACAGCCTGGTCTTATAGAGGCATCTTCTCCACTGTGACTCCCACCTCTCTGATGATTCTAGCTTGGGCCAAGTTGACATGAAACGAGGCAGCACCCTTGGTGATATGCTATGACGTGCACATAGCTGCTCTCACTCTGCAGAGCACGCTTTTTCAGCATCATCATCACACTACAAGTTTCTCAGTTCACACAGGTTGAACATGGTGAAACTAGACTTGAACTCACATATGCCTTGACTTCTAACTTCTAAGCCTGTGGGTGATGTCCTCTATAAAAACTATCTTAAAGCAAAAAAAAAAAAAAAAAAAAAAAACCCACAAAACATGTTTTTCCTAGCATAGAAAACAATAGTCCTGAAGGCTTAATTTTAAAGGTAATTTCTCATTAGTTTTCTCTAACAATGAATTCTTATGATAGTCACCTTCAAGAATTTTTAGAAATAGCTAAGAGGAGAGATTACTGCATTTATATTACTAAGAAGGCAGCACATTATATTTGAATAAAAAAACAAGAAGTATAATAATAATAATAATAATAATAATAATAATAATAATAATAATAACATTTATAATTTATATCACATCTGTCCTCTGCTGCTTTAAGTTCTTCATCTGTACTGATTTAACACAATGATCTATTGACAGGAAATATTGTCATTCTCAGAGATAAAGATGAGGAAATGGATACAGAGATTAAACCACTTCTTTAAGGTTAACATTACCTAGTTTGGTAAATCCTCAGTGGGATTTTACTGCAACATAATATATTTAGTGGGTTAAACTCAATGCTGATCCTGGCCTTAAAATTAAAAGTACAATGTAGCTACCCTATGTATGCTTGGTAGGTAGAGTAAAATACAATTTGTTTCAAAAGTGTTTAACACTATTATCGTCCAATACTCTGAACGTGTTAGTTTGTGTGTGTGTTGATCTGCATTTACATTTTAGGGCTGTTGATAGATGGCTACTTCCAAAGTTCTTCAAGCAACTTTCAAATTGGGGAACTAAGTATGCTAAAAAAAATGAAATTCTTTAAATTTACTTGAGAAAAATATCCCACCCAAGTACAATATCATTAAAAACAAAGCATGGGTCACTTAAGGGTAAATGCTTTTCATTAGCTTTTCTCTGTAAGAGGAATCGCACACAGTGAGTAAATAGTGATGAGCAAGTAGGTCAGGGTGCTGCCCATCAGTGATGAGCAAGAACACCAGCATTGTGGGGCAGGGTGCTGCCCATCAGTAGAGCCATTGTGGTTTCAAAGGTGAAGAGGGGGCTGCATTTCAACTATTTAGCTCTAACCTGTCTGCATGATGCGACTCTGCCTTCAGAGGTCTTACAGACTGAGCTGTGTTAGCACTAGTCACTAATTTGCCTATAAGCCATTATCACAGATGTTTCCGCCAGCATTAATGGGAACACTTATGCGTGTAAGGAAAGCAACCAAGTTTACTAGATTTGAAAATACACAATCAGCATTTCCAACATACTCACTTTTATAACTGACCAAAAATTTCTTTTAATCCTGATCAATCATCCTCTGCTTACTTTGACAGGCTGGGATGACAAGGAAACATCTGTGGGGCACAGACTGCTTCTGGGTTTGTGAAATTGGCTTCTTTGTTTTTACTCAACTCTCCCCCAACCCAGCCCTGCAAACATCACAAAACCTTGATATTTCACTATCTTCCAGAAAAAAAACATTGAAAAATAAAGCCCAGAACTATTATTGCTTAATGTAAAAAATAGCTTATTTTAATTAAATTTGATAAATTGGATGACATCTTAATTTGTGAAAAAGTGAGAAAGAAAAGTTTTAAAATATTCCAACACATTTTTGTTATTATTTTCCCTCAAAGGAGACTTTGACTTTTAAAAGAAAGATGGTAGAGTAGAAAATATTCACCGAATATAAATAAAGGTAGGTGGCAGATTCCTTATTTCTCTTAAAAGTACTTAATAAGTGTGTAATCTCAAAAACCATTGGTCTTTTGTTTGGTGTTCAGTGACCTTCTCTTGGACAGTTTTAAGTGCATTTACTATTATTACAAACTTGTGCCTGCCTGAAAATATTGACATCATTAGTGGAACCAGGAAAAAAACAGAACCAGAAAATTGCAAGAAAATGTAAAATTTTGGTATTAAAAAAGAAACAAGAAACATTTAAAGAATTAAAAAATGTTCCATGTTCTTAGTCATCAGGAAAATTAAAATCAAAATGACTCAGAGATTCCATCTTACACCAATTAGAATGACTAATTGACAGCTCATGCTGGTGAGGATGTGGAGCAAGAACACTTCTCCACTGCTGGCAGGATGCAAACTTGTACAGCCACTCTAGAAATCAATTTGGTGCTTTCTCAAAATATTTGGAATAGTTCTGCCACAAGACCCAGCTGTATCACTCCTGGGCACATACCCAAAAGATGCCTTACTACACCACAAGGACACTTGGTCACCTATGTTCATTGCAGCTTTATTTGTAAAAGACAGAAACTAGAAGCAACCTAGATGTCCCTCAACTGAATAATGGATACAGAAATTGTGGTTCCTTTACACAGTGGAATACTATTCAGCGATTCAAAACAAGGATATCATGAAATTTGCAGGCAGATGGATAGAACTAGAAAATATCCTGAGTGAGGTAATCCAGTCCCAGAAAGACCCACATGGTATATACTCACTTATGAGTGGACATTTAGCCATGAAGTACAGGATAATCATGCCATAGTCTACAGACCCAAAGAAACTAAGCAATAAGGAGGGCCCAAGGGAGGATGTGTGAATCTCACTCAGAAGGGGAAATAAAACAATCATGGGAGTGGATGAAAAGAAGGAACTGGGCGGGAGAGGAGGTGAAGAAAGGGACAGGTATACTGATCAGGTGGATCAGGTGTGGTGGGGAAGCAGGAGAGGTCTGGGAGTGAGAATGGAAATCAGTGGGGGGCATCGCTGCAAATACTGTAGACCTGGACTGGGGAGGCTACAGGAGTCTATGGGGGTGACCCTAGCTGATTCCTACCAGTGGAGGATATGGAGACTGAAGTGCCCACCTCCTGTAGTTAAGCAGAACTTCCAGTGGAGGAAGGTGAACACCAATCCACCCACAAAACCTTCAATCTAAAACTTATCCTGCCTACAAGATGTGCAGCAATGGAGGGATGGCCCAACTTTAAACTCATCCTATGCAAGAGAGCCAATCCCTGACATTCTGCTCCACTTGCAGACAGGAACCTAGCATAACTGTCTCCTGAGAGACTTTATCCAGCAGCAGATGTAAACAGCTCTAGAGACCCACAGCCAAACATCAGGCAGAGCTTGGAGAGACTTGTAGAAGAGTGGGGGATAGAATTGAGTGAGCTGGAAGGATCAAGGACACCACAAGAAGACCTAGAAAGTCAACCAATCTGGGCGCATGGGGGCTCACAGAGCTTGAACCACCAACCAAAGAACATGCATGTGTTGGACTTAGACACCCTACATATTTAGAGCAGATGTGTAGCTTGGTCCTCATGTGGGCCCTCTAACAATTGGAGTGGGAACTGTCTTTGGCTGTATTCTCTGCCATTAGATCCCCTTCCCCTAACTGGATACTACCTGGTTGGGCCTCAGTGGGAGAGGAGGTGCTTAGTCCTGCTGGGATTTAATGTCCCAGGGCGAGGAGGTACCGAAGGGGGGCTTTACCTTCTCTGAAGAGAAGGGAAGGGATAATGGAGGGAGGGGGGACTGTGATTGGGATGTAAAGTGAATAATAAATAAATTTATTTTATGTTTATGAGTGTTTGCCTGCATGTATGTATATGTACCACATGTGTGTTTCATGCCCGTAGAGGCAGGAGGAGGGCACTGGATCCTTTAGAACTGGAGTTACAGACGGTTGTTAGCCACCATGTGAGTGCTGGGAACCAAACCTGGGTTTACAAGAGTAGCAAGAACTCTTAAGGGCTGAGTCTTTTCAGTTCAAATTTTGTATCTTAAAAACATTTAGGTCCTTCCATACCTTGCAGATGCATTCTCTCTTCGGGAACCACATAAACCTTATCTTTCAATACCAAGAATAAAACCATAGTTGTCCTCTATATTTGTGCATCAAAATAGTCTTCCCAAGGGTTTCAAACTTCTTGTAAATACCTCATACAGCTTAGTCACTACCTTATATTACATAACATATTTCTATAAAGTTTGGGTTATTTTCCTTTAAGGGCAGTGTGTCCTCCTCTTAAACTTGTCAAGTTGTTACCAAGCAGCTGTGGCTAGAAGGGAGCAAAGTTCCATGTGAATTAACATCCTTATATAAACATGTTTTCAAACACCTTCCTGAGTGGCCTTTATTTACTCTCTATCAGCTGAAGATAAATGGTCCTAAGCAAAGGGTAAATATGTTACTCCCATAGCCATGACCTTTTACCCTTCTGGTGGCAGTACTGTGATGGATATAATCCATAATGGCTTGATCCATGTTGGCCTCTGCATTCCTAGGCTAGCAAAAAGCACTGATTATCCTGACCATCAAAATAGGGTCCAAGCAGAATGATTTTCTCATGTGGCTAAGACTGCACGTTATTTTATAGTTAAAATTACATTTAGTGATTCCTTCATTTAGACACATACCTGGTAAGTCAGAGAAGAGAAGGATGCATTCATTGAAGCCATTAGCCAAAAGACGGTCCCGCAGCTGCTGGAGGATGGCTACTCCAATGCAGAATGGGAAAGAGGAATTTCCGAGCAGTAATGTATCCCAGAGGTGGAAAATTTTGTGCAGTGGAAATACATCTGTAGGAAGTTGTATAAAATATACTTAAACAAAATCCAAATTTGTCAAAAATACTAACAGCTGGATACTAAATATATGATTATTATTACTTCAAGGTCATGTTGTTACTTAAGAGCTAATGTGTTAAACTGTGCTGATAAAATGCTTGACTGTAAAGATTTTCCTCCCTCCCCCCCCCGTCTCTCTGTCTCTGTCTTTCTCTCTTTCTGTGTATGTATGTGTGCATGTGTGTGCATCTATGGAGAGTATTCTGGAGGTTGAGTGACAGCTATCTGTGAGCTACTTAATATTGGTGATAGGAACCAAGTTCTGGTTCTCTGCAAAAGCAGTAAGTTACTTTCTTAACTGCTCAGCCAACTCTCTAACCCTGACTTCATTAATTTACAGCTTCCTAAAGTGCTTTAAATTAATATTAAATTTGTCAAAGTTTACATTTTTTGAATCCCATTAATAATTGGTATATTTCACTCAGAATTTCTCCCAGAATTTTTAGTAACACTATTTACACGTTTATATCTGCCGATGAACTTTAGAACTACTTTATGTACAATAAGATAACATTTCCATTGTCTATCATCACAATTACTTTATCAAATTCCTACCAAAAATATATTAATTAAAAAATATAGCGTTATTCTCACTTAATAATACTATGACTATCTTTCTAGGTGAAATATCTCAACCGTTATTCCACTTATCATGTGTATTACATTTAAGCATGGCTCTTTATTTACATATCCATAACTGACTAAGTCATTACATATTCATGTAATATGATTAATTTCTAGAGGATTCCCAGTTTAGGAAATAGAACCATGTTGACAGAGAACATCTAGAAAGCAAGCCAATTTAGTTGAAAACTGTTCTCAAAAAATTGATGTTAAATTCTCTTCTTAAAAAGAAGTTGTAAGCCACATGCAAAATAGAGTTTAGTTTTCTGTAACATGTTCTTAATATTTAAGGGCAGAACATTTGAAATTTTTGTCTATAAACTGTGTCATGTAAGAATTTTATAGAGATGTATATTGTATTTACTTAATATTCTAGAAAATTTAAAATTTTGAGGAAGAATGAGGCTGCACTTTTGCTGCCACCAAGGGGGTGAATACTTACGAGTAAACATGGTGAGAAACCAAGGAATGGCGTAGAGCTGTGAGCAGAGCAGGAAGAAGCCCGGGACATGGATGTGGAGAAAGTAAAAGGCATAATTAGGGTGCTCATGACCAAACTACATCGCTTAAATGTTCACTGTCTTGTTCTACTCCCGTGACGGGATATGAGAGAATGCAGATAACTACAGTTATTATCACAATACAATATATATAGGGGTATCTATCTTATAAATGTGGGTGATCCTTTTGCCAGGAATTACCTACAGTGTATCTTTATTTTACCAACAAGTATGCACAAGACTATGGCCAAATCAAATGCTGTAACAGCACATGAATTTTTAGTGCATAGTTTATAGATGTTAAAGGTCCTTATGATAGTTAATGTTTTGTGTTAAGCTGACAGAGTATTAGGATGCTCAGTGAATTGAATACATATTATTTGAGGATGCATCTTTGAGCATGTTTTCAGGTGGAGCTAACTTTTAAAGAAGTGTTAAGTAAAGTGGACTGTCCCTCTGGCTTGTATAAGGCATCATCCAGCCCACTGAGGATCCAGAGTGAAGGGAAAGAAGAAGAAATCCCATTTCTTTTCTGTCTATGCTTGTGCTGCAATCCTTTATTTCATTCACCCCTGTTCTTGGACTGGGACTGTTAATAACAAGCCTTAAAATTAAAACTAATTTGTGAGTGAATATAGGCTATAGTTAAACAAGAACTTATACTACCAACTTAAATAAACATCCTTTCAACACCTATCAATTATAAATTTATGAGGTAAGTAGCATACTGTCTTTGTATTGTATACAAGACAGTATGTATTCTATCCGAAGGCTAGTTAAGAACTAACAGTAAAACTAGTTCATTACAATATAAATACTCTAGTGAAATAATCAACACTGATTTCCATATCACTTACTTAAGCAGACAGGCTGATAATCCTCTCTAAAGATGTTGCAAATGCAAAAAAGGAAGCTTGGGATATTGAGCTTCAAAGTAATAAGTGTGCATTGTACAAAATAATAAAATCTAACAAAGTATAAGTTCTATACCTCAATTTAAATTAAAAATATGAGGCCCATTTTATCCCATTATTTGAACTTTATTTTAAAGATATAACATAAATTACATTACTTGTGACCATTTTGATTGTCATTAAGACTCTTTTGTCAAATTTTACTAATGCTACTATGTGTTATAAAATTCATTCTGAGCATTTTCATTCATTCACTCAACATAAAATGTTTTGTACTAAATGCAGATAAAACCAGATGTGCTACAAGTGACATATATGCTTTATAGCAATGTGGGAAAACCTCACAAGTACGGGCTAGGGTATTAATGGCAAAGATGCAAAAACTTATGGCCTCTTTTACCATGTGGTAACATTCTTGTGGGTAAAGGTCCTTCCTTCCTTTCTGTCTGTCTTTGTTTCTTTGTTTGTTTCTTTGTTTCATTCATTCATTCATTCATTCATCCATTCATTCATTCAACAAACACTGAACACTTCATACACGTACAAAAGATTAGCAGAGAGCATTGGTAACATAAAAGCCATCAGTGGACATTGGAACTATAACTTACTTCATTAATCAACTACCTTTAACTGACCTCTTGAGACTTCCTCCAAACATAATCTCTCCGTCCAGCTAAGAGCACCCTGCCCTTCTGCTTGCTGAAGCACAGGTTTGCAGTTGTTCCTGAATGCCCTCTTGTTAAACACCATGTAGCTGTCACCAGCAGACTAGCTCTTCTACCTTCAAAATACTAATCTATAAACAGTGAAAACTTCTCTTGCCTCTACTGCTAACATCCAGAAGCCATCCCATCTCACACCCACTTATTCCATAGCTATGATTAATCTACTACCCTCTATCCTTGTTCTTGAATTTCAGTCAACAAGGTGTCAGAATGATCTTGTTAGGTTACATGAGGGAGAACCATTCTATTCAAAAGCATCTTGTTTCTTTGTGGTGCTGAAATAAAGCCAGTGGTGATAATATATGTGTAACACTCAAAATATTTCCCGTCCAGCTCCTGCCATGTGGCCTCACTGCGCCCCATTCACAGTGGATGTTCCTTCAACATCTCTGGTATACACTTCCCACCCAGGCTGGAACTTGCTGTTGCTTGGTTACTATTTCATTTTTGTAAGGAACTGATTCAAAATCACCTTTTCTGAGAGCTTTTCTTGGCAACCTCATTTAAAAATTTAATTCTTCCTTCCTTCAAACACTTGACACATGTTAAAATTTAGGTTGCTTTTATATCTTTAGAACTTACCAATATATACTGAATATATACATTATATACTGAATATATCACATTATCTATTTTCATAGATCTTTTTTCATGACATGCTTAATTATTTATTGATTATGGCTTTTATTAGCAAATATACATTATAAAACTTCTTTTATTTACTTGCCTTTGTTTTTTTATATTTTTATTAAAATATTTATGTATGAGACTTTTTCTAGGATGAATTAAGTGCACTATGGGAGTTCCTGGAGGACAGAGGAAGTCAGATCCCCTGGAACTGGAGTTACACAGGATTGTGAACCATCAGGTGGGTGCTGGGAAGAGAACTTGGGTCCCCTGCAGGAGTTCTTAACTGCCAAGCCACCTCTCCAGCCTCATCACTTTTTATCATATACTTCCACAAAAATATGAGGGAAAAACATTGTCTTTACCCCCTTTCCTTTAATGTATCCAGGGGATAGAGAAATATACAATATAATAGCCAACAAATAGCTGTTTAAATAATCAAGGAAATACACAATGGAGATATCAGATTATAGAACCAAATGCTTGCAGATCATGCCCTCCTGAGAAGTCTTCAAAGGAGCATAAAAGGATGAAGAAAGGACTTCATCCTGACTACTCTGTCTGGAAGAACATTTTCGTATTAAATAGCAGGAAGTACTGGAAACATCACCTGCTCTAGTTCTATAGACACATGCTTTGATGACAGTTACTTTTAAACAGTTTTAAATTAGTAGAGGGAAGCATATACAATGATAATACGGAGACTTGGAGGTACTATTACTAGCACTAGATACTTCTTACCAATAAAATTGAGGCCAGAGAAATGCAATAACAATATATGAGACATAATTCCTATATCCTTTCTATATCATTTTTCCATTTTAAACATCTTTTTTCTTTTCTTTTTTCTTTTCTTTTCTTTAAGAGAGAAGGGGAAGCTTGGACTTAGGGGTTGAATCCAAGGCCAAGAAAGCATGGTGTCACTCAAGTACATCCTCAGCCTTCTTTAACCTTTTAGTTTCAAACAGGCTCTTCTAAATTGTCTAGGCCCAAAGCCCTCTGTAACAAAGAAATTCTTAAACTTTTGAATCTTTTACCTCAACCTCCCAAGTAGCTGGTATGATAAGACTTGCTCTGTGAGGCCCAGATTACTTTGGATACATTGCCTTAGATAATTTCTCAAGCTAGTAGTACAGTTAAGAATATGACCTGGTATAAATAAGGATATTGGAGTAAGATAATTTTGAGCAACAGAAAGATTTTATTTTTTAATGGTTCTAAGTGTTTAAATATTTGGCTATAAATATAAAAATACATATAACCTCTGTTACTTTCCACTTCCAAGTTAGATGCTGAAACCAACAAAAAAGTTGTACATTTTCTGAGTATGCTCCCAATTGCAAATGTCAGCCTGACCTGACAATGGATTTGTCTGTAGCTGTCATCTTAGTAAATGCTGCCCCCTAGCAACAGCAAGCAAGAACTGGCAATGGCTTGCCAGTGCTCTCTGCACTGTATGTAGAGTGCTGGAAAAACAGCAGCTCCTAAGGTTTGCTCTACATTGTCAATCATATGAGAAATATATTTCTTCCTGTTTGAAATCACAGATATGGCACCTTTTATAAATTCGTAAGTATTTTCTTAAAATATTAATGATTTAATTAGAACTATTTTGTGTTGATTTTAGCCACATTATTTTATCATTACAAGTAAGTTATTTATAATTGTGTTTAAAAACTCAAGTCACAAGATAACTCAGGAACAGTGGGATTCCTTTGTTATTCTAAGACTGCCTTGGGGGCAGCAAAGCTGAGAACCAGAGGCACCTGGATAGGAATTTCCTTGTGCCCTGACACATCACCATGTAAGGCAGTAACTGTGGAGGAGACAGAAAAGAGAATGCCAGGGGAATTTATAACGATTCTTCCAGCCTGTAAGGTCTGTCTCACATGTATGATACATACATTCTCAAAAGAATAAGCATGGCATCCTTGTGTTCTAGTCACTGTTTTCACTAGATTGATATTTATTTATGTTAATAGGGCAAAGCCATGAGTGGACAAAACTGCAGAAATCATGACAACGGCCAAGGTAGTTATGTTTGCAGGGTGTAAAATTATGAATCCTTTAAAGTTCTTCCCTGTTTGTGAGATGACTTAGGCAAGAAACTATGCTCTGTACTAAACTGTGAGGGAGTGGGACAATTGCTTGAGCCATGAGACCACAAGGTGCTTTCTTCAAGAGATGCTATTTTTACTTGAAAGAATGACAGATAAATAGTACTTTAAAGCTTGTATATTTGATCTTTTTTTTTTTTTAAAAATGAGTAATATAAGCCTGTTATGAAAAAAAAAATCCTGAGCTAAGATGAAAATTATAATACTACAAAAGGGGCTAGAAAGATAGGTTAACACTTAAGAGCATGTTGCCCTTCCAGGGGGGCTGAATTTGATTTCCAACACCACCTTCAGCAGCTCACAGCCACCTGCAGTAACTCCAGTTCCAGGGGACCCAACAACTCTGGCCTCCATAAGAACCTGCACACACATGCATATATATTCTTCCACAGAGAAACCTAATTAAAAATAAAATAAATTTAAAAGAGTATTACAAGACTGCTTTCCGGTACACACATGACTGTGTAGGGGTGCAAGTCTGTGATACATATGCATGCGAAGGCTACAGGATGACAATGGGATTTTCCTCAGTTCATCTCCACCTCATACCTGAGGCAGGCTTTCCCACTTGAACCTAGCGTGTGCTGATTACTGTAGGCTGCCCAATCTCTCCGTCCTACACACTGAAATCACAGATAGATCACCAGGCCCAGCTGCCATTTAACTAAGTGATATCTAAACTTTAGTCTTCTTGGTTGCACGCTAAAAACTGGACCCTATGAGTTACCTCCCTAACTGTTTAATGACTTGTTACATCAACAGTGATGACATTAACAACTGCGATTTTTTTTTTTTTTTTGGATTTTGTTTAATACAATGTTTCATACTCACTTAATAAATATTTTGCAAATTACTGACACATAACAATATCATGCATGAGTGAAAAAGACATTAAAAATGCAAGGCAGACAAATGTACTTCAATGGAATACAGGATCAAAAATTCACTGATATGGTTTTGGTTTGTACATTCCAAGCAAGCTTAAAATACTTATAACTGAAACAATGCGTAGCAACAAACTGAACACAGAAGTGGATATGAGAATCCTGCCATTTTAATTTAGAGACAAAAGATAACAAAAGCACTCTTCTGTTTTGAGGGAAACTTATCTTTTTCTTAAAAAATATGATTTTTAGCTAACGTATTATTAAATTTTTCTGTTTGCTTTGTGTGTGTGGGTGCGTGTGTGTGTGTGTGTATGGGCACAGGCGCGTGCATGCATGTGTATCCCGCACGCACGCAACAACATTGTCTCGCTATAGAGCCCAGGCTGGCCTTGACCTCCAGATCCTGCTTTCTGAGACCCTCAGGAACTTGTGCCTCTATGTATAGTTACTTGTTACCAGTCTATACATGCTGAAAAAGCTACTGGTCAATGAAATACATACAGAAAACTCCCAGGGGTTCTCACTAACTCTAAGAACATACAGTGACCCTGAGTTGTGGATTGCTGTGAAAAACTGTATTCTTTCCTTTTACTTGCTCACCAGCAGTATTAGGATACATTAGATCAGAAACATTACAGAACTGGGGATTCAGTTGAGAATTTACTGAATACCTGTTGATGAATACTCAAATTACAAATGATTCTTGTAAACAAAAAGTTACTAAACTATTTTGTCCTTCCTGGTCAGAATAATAAATCTTTGGTTTATAAGGTCTGAGCACTTTCTACAAGATAGTAACCAAGCTTTATTATGAAATAATGCTAGGAAGTTCTTTGTATTCAAAGATTATGGAAAATTAGAGTTAAAGTCAGGCTCAACATATTCAGACCAACACCCATTCTTCAGGACTGCAGATATTCCACAGTGGCAATCTTAATTTGTAACAATCTAAATACAGTATTTTCCTAGGTATTGTCTGCAACATACTTTGATATAAAATCAAAAGCCTATTGTCAATAATCTCTTTGGGCTAAATTATAAAACATCTTAAAGATCAGAAACAAAACAAAACAAAAACAAAGAAGAAACTAAAAAACAAATATGTCTAAGCAGTCCTTCTGTACTTTCTGTTTACATATATAAACTCAGCCAAAGATGACAGCAAAAGCTTCTAAGAGGGAGAGAATAGCAGTTATGTGACGAAGGCTAGCCACTATACCCCTGAATTTGTTACTGTTATCTTCAGCTCAGATGGTAGGGTCAAAAGGCTACCAGCTACTGAGAGAGAGCCAGCATCATTTCTCTTAATGGCCATCTGACAACTGTGCATAGGAGGCAAGCTGAATGTTATTCTGAACATTTTAGGGAAAAAAACCTGTTCTCTTAAGAATGAGGAAGTATAATTTGCTATTCTCATTTTTAAGGTCCTAGTATATTTCCAGAAGCAGAAATGCATCAAGAAAGAATGATAAAAATCACTCTGGCCCCAGCCTCTCCAAACAGGCACTACTTAGTCTATTTATATGTAAATCACATAACTGCCACAGCTTAGATGATCTAGTCACATCAGTGCACAGTATCCCAAGCCACTTAAGCTTCAGCTCTGCTTGGTGCCCAGAGTTCTGTGACCCACAGCAAATGGAAGGGAGCCAGAAATCATAATTTCCCCTGTAACAGGAGCCTACATTTCAACGATGGAGGATTAATGAAGGCTTGCTTTGATAGGATTAGTTCTTGAGTGGGAACTCAGTTTGGGATCTGATTATCACTGCACCCACTCTTTGTCTGAACGAATCGTAGCTCGCAGTATTATTAGAGGCACAGCCTTCTGAAAGATAATTTTAAAGGAAGAACACGGAAGTAATAATGGAAAGGGACAGTAAGAGAAGGCTCATAGCATGCTGACCAAGTGCAAGTGAGGAATATGTGACCAAGAGTGTCAGAAAGCCCCACGTCCACTCCATCCACAGCTGCTCACTGTCACAGGCTACAAGAGCATATTTGTTCTTTTAAAAAGCTAATTTATTTATTTAAAAATTAAATTACATATCTGTATTTACATTATTTTTACCTTCCCTCCAACTTCTACTCCTACCCGCCCCCCTCTCAAATTCATGGCCTCTTCTTTCAATTATTATTGCTACATATATACTTATGAATTAATATATAAACACCAAACTGCTGAATCCATTCATTGTTGTTATGGTTTTAGGACTGACCAACAACATACTGGATAACTAACTCAGCTCAGCAATGGCTAAACTCATTTATCGTCTCTCAGAAGTCGCTATTTTGCCTGTAGCTCTTCAAATTGTTGTTTCTAAAGTCACCCAACTAATTATTTAGTTAAAAGCCTCATTTGCTTACTTTCTATGGCAAGGAACACTTGTAGATGAGACTTTTCTATGTGTTAATATATAGTACTTTTACCCTCAATTTCTTTCTGTGGCCAGATTCTCAGAGAAACCATTACCTAAATGGCATGAAAACAGATGTAGAACAAGTT